>NC_083630.1:15242555-15392555 GCF_963584025.1 Labrus mixtus | reverse complement strand
GTATGTCCAAGGTAGGGACACTTCAGACACCCATGTACACACAGGGATTGATGTGAAAAAAAACGCCGAAAATCGAAACTGTTCTGAAAAAAAAACATGACGGACACAAGTTTCAGAGTCAGTGTGCAAACATGATTGACATAACATGGGATCATGGGTATTTTTTTTTTTTTTAACATGCTTCAATTCTGGACGAAAAATTCAGACTTATTGTGCAATGGCTGTTATAGTCCTCTTCATAGAGCCAGTTCAATAATTTGAATATTTGTGTGTGTGTGGGAGGGGGGGGGGGGGGGGGAGGGATAGTAACAGCACTGTTAATTGCACCAATAAAGTGGCTTTAGTCCATGTTTACGCAACAATATTTTTAGTTGGAGACAGTTACCTTTTGTCATGTTTTGGCTGTTCGTTTAACAAAAAAAAAAAAAACGCGTTTTGAAAATGCAAAGGTTTGAAAACCAGTTCCAGAGTACAAGCTTTCCAAAAATGGCGCCGTCTATGTCGTCGTGTAAACTGGCAATGTGCAGTTCCCCCGAAAATGAAGACAATTCAGAAGTCACACTTCCAGCCTCTATCCATGAGCGTGTAGGTGGACTACAACGACAATGGCGGACTCAAGAGTTCTGTTTGTGCTGCTGACTCTGTTGAATGCGCAAAGCTTCTCCGGCAAAGTGCACATTTACTGTATCATCAGTGTGATCAGTAAAGATTACTGACAAGGAGGAACAACTCCACCTCAATGTTTGTTTGTCAGCCATTTTTGCATGTTTAGACGTCACCGCTCTGCAGAAGGAAGAGTATGTGCACATGCACGTGTTGTTTCATTATGAAGTCAAACCACCAACTACTGGCCTGGCATGCGTACTATACTGGTTTTTGGGGGATCCTTGTGCACAGTGGTTGTTATCAAAACTTGGTGTCTGAACGACAGTAAAACAATTCTGTGTTCAGTGGATCGTTTTCCTGTATGACTTGGCAGCAGACTGATGTCAGCTTTTCCCTGTAAACGGAGAATCCAGTTGACAATGTAGGTTTTTTTAATCTTAATTTTTTTTCTCGTCAGAAAGCAAGTGCCTGATGCTCCCGTTGTACGTTCACACATCGTCCCTCTTGTGCTTCCGCAACACACGAATGGAAAGTGAAATCACAGTTTGAAACGAAAAATATGACACTGCTGTGGAGTTTAATGGAAGGTAAAAGACCGTGTGATGGCAGAACTTGGTTGGGGCACTGCTAGTGGTGAAAGGGACAGTTTGACAGCACGTGATCCACAGATCGATGGAAAATGTACATAAACATGGTGTGGCCTATAAAACATACTAAAAGTTACGTCCCAGTGAAAACACGAGCTCATACATCTGGAGCTTGTGTGCGCATGTGTGTGTAGCTCTGAGTGTGTATCAGCGTTGTCATATTAAACCTTTCACACACACAGATGTATAAAGCCCTCACAGCAGGAGATGCAGGGCTCTTTTTTTTTTCTTTTTTTTTCAGGGGGAGTTGCTGGGATAAGGGCGGCATTTGAGGACAACCGCCCAATCAAACACACGGACACACGAACACACACACACCAGCAGCACTCCAGGGTGTGTCATCTAAGGACAGCTTGGAGCCCCCTCCCACCTCTGTGAATGCTATAGAGCGAACACACACACACACACACATGCAGACACACATACATGTGTCTCAGCCTCTGCAGTGCCCGTCTCCTCATGTGAACCCGCTCCCTTCTGCCGCATTTGACACACACACACACACACACACACACACACACACACACACACAATGCAAAGCCCCTTTCAATCGAACTCAATCTCACATAGCTGAGGCATTAGTCACCGGGGACAAAAAGCTGTGTGCTTGATTACACGCACACACTTGCGCACATATACACACACACACACACGTACTCGCACCTAAACACACACACGCACGCACACGCACATGCACACACACTTGCAGCAGCTAACCTTTCCCACCCTCTGCTTTAGAATCTGATAACATCCCTGAGTGTAATAACAGAGGTGTAGGAGGGAGGAGGAGGGAAAAATAGATGGAGCCACACGGCGAGCTAACATTTAACTCCAGAAGTCAAGTACAGGCAACGTGAATGAAAGCTTCTTCTCTTCCTCTCCTGTGGTGTGAATATGAGCTCTGATTGGCTGATGAGAGACATACAGCAGGTTGAGCTAAATCTTCAGTGGAGATGACGTCATTCAAAGAGCTTCAGAGAGAATAAGAACTAACTATAATGACAAAAACCACGTTTGAAAAAACATTTATCTGACATGTATTTGGATTTTATAGTTTGTCACATACCACACTGTAGTTCATGTTAACATGGAAGAGGCGGA
This sequence comes from Labrus mixtus, assembly GCF_963584025.1. Lineage (NCBI taxonomy): Eukaryota > Metazoa > Chordata > Actinopteri > Labriformes > Labridae > Labrus > Labrus mixtus. The sequence goes on along the minus strand of NC_083630.1, from coordinate 15,390,201 downwards.
GTTTATGACCTGTACTGCAACTAACCAGCAGGGGGAGCGCCATATGTACTGGCTTCACTTTCACAGAGCTGTCTAGTCGTCCATTTATATGTATAGTATATATATACATATATGATTGGTTATGTTAGAAAGGGAAAATAATTGACATTTTTTGTGTGTGTTTGTGCACACATCATACTTCAGGCCTCGATGTAGTCAAATAAGTCTGGACCATAGACTGTAAATAATAAGGTCTGGACACGTCCCTGTTTGCAGTGGATGTGGTTGATGGGTGACATCATGGTGCCTATGTCTTTTACTGATACAGTTCATAGTAAGATCCTGAACCATCAGGATTTCCCCCCATACGTCCTGCTTGAATTGTAATGACTGAATAAAGCAGCGGGAGTCGTCTCCGTTTTATAAGGAGACTCATATCCTTTGAAAAAGCAGTCGAGTGATTGACACTGTCTCAATCAGTTATGATAATGGTCTGTCAATTTTTTAAAGGACTTCAGGTGACTTCAAAGTTTGATTGACAAAATAAGAGCACACATCTCACCTGGGTCTTCAATCATTTAGAAACATTCAATGATAGTCATAGTAATGTATTTTTATTCCCAAATGAAGTTTCTCAAATGAATTGTTAAAATTAGGCCGAGTTAATTAGTGAATGAGCCTGGAGGCTGCAGGAAGTCAATGCATTTATAATCCTGAACACATATAAATGGATGATAGACGCTTTAATTCCATTTTTATTTTATTTTATGTTAAGGCATCATGTTGTAGTTGAGATTTTTTTTCAGAGTTTAAGGCGTGGCTCTGATTCTGTCATTTCTGTAAGATAAAACAATAACTCATAACTCATAGGGCGCTGTATAAGGTCTGCTCTGAAACATGAAAAAAATAAAGAAAAGATAAGAACATACACGGGACAAATTCTAAATTCTTGATTTTATAAAGTCTTAAATTAACGTGAATGAAAACTCAGATAATCTCTGAGATTTTAAAGAAATGTCACCCAGAAGAAAAGCATCAGATGACACCTTTAGCCTTGTATCACACCTGCAGGGTTTTGTTTCCTCAGTGTGTGTGTGTGTGTGTGTGTGTGTGTGTGTGTGTGTGTGTGTGTGTGTGTGTGTGTGTGTGTGTGTGTGTGTGTGTGTGTTTGTGTCTGGGTGTGTCTGGGTGTGTCCATGTATTTGTGTTGATTGCTCATTATTTATTTATGAGCGGTGCTGCTTAATTATGAAGGATGAACACGAGTGACAACCCTTCAGTTAACATAAAACTACTTTAGAATAACATGGAACCCTGCGGTGTGTGTGTGTGTGTGTTTTTGTGTTCACACACAGACTGTCTGGAATTTTTAGAATTTTTCAGGAGTGTTTGTGTGGAAACAGCTGAATTAAAAGTCCACATCAAGTTTTTTTACCGTTTGATAAAAGCGTCAGAACAGCACACTTCCATCCCTTTGTTGCTCTTTGCTTAAGTCGCTGAGTTCTTATTTGATTTTGTGCCATTTGCATACTTTTGTGGGTTTCTCATCAGTGCAGACGAAGGACACGGCGATGAAGTGCAGACGGTGGAGTTCATGAGGTGAAGAGGAGCAGACAGGTCGAGCTGTCAAATAATTTAAAGTAATTAAACCGCACACGAAGAAACAAACGCTCCGTCTCCCCCCTGAGGTGACCCCCCCCCCCCTCCTCCCCCACCACCACCATCTCTCCAGGGAGGCTGAGAAATGACTGACAGATGAAAAAAAGTAAAACCCCATCACCATAGCCTCTTTTATCTTCCTTTTTCTTCTCCTTCCTTCATCCTCTCATCCTCTTGTCCTCACCTGGCTGCTCTCTGAGATGACAGAGATATCTCGTCTGTTCATTTGAAATCTTCCCCACGTTTTTTCTTTATTATGGGTTTAGTTTTTGGATGAATAATTTTATGTCTAATCTAAATTTAAAGTTAAAGCTGGATTTTTCTACCTTGGGTTTTTACCTGTAATTAAGACAGCTTAAGTGAAAATGAAGTTAAAACCGTCTAGTGTGACGTCACACTAGATAGTCTTATCAACAGACTGTGTTCAGCTGCAGTGTTTGGTGTGTTTCAGTGCTTAAAGGTCTCTAACTCAGTCATCTCACTTTCACTTCCTGCAGCAGCTTTGTCCCTGCCTTACCTGTGTGTGTGTGTGTGTGTGTGTGTGTGTGTGTGTGTGTGTGTGTGTCGAAGAAAAAAACAATATTTGCAACCAGTCCTGAAAACCTGTCAGCCAATCAGATCAAAAAGCGGCCGCATCACGACCCAATCAGAAGGCAACATTAAGTATACAAACCAATCACAGCTGTGTGAGTTTTCTCATAATTTGCAAAACAATAGTTGTGGTCATTACAGCGTCATTAATTAACCAATCGTTTATTAATGCGCAATATTCAGACCTCAGATACTTTCTTGTACTAATATAATCAATTTACGCTTTGTTAGTAGAGTTGGCATGAAACCAGAATTTTTAGATTTAATATGATTTTAGAAAAAAATCGAATTATATCGATACCTGTTTAATACGAAAGCAACAATAAAAGAAGTCCTAGACACAAAATACATAATTTATTTATTTACGTTAATTTATTGTTTTTAATTATACTGAAACTATGCCAATGTATTTGACCCAGGCTTGTCTAATTATCACATAATCAGCTGGTCGTTAACTCTTTCTGCCTCAGCTTATTAATCTCAGAGGTCTTTAGCCAATCACAGAGCCCGTTATGTGTCCAATTAGAAGAAAAGTCCAGAGCTTGTTAACCAAAAAAAGGATGTTAACATGACTACATTAATGTGACTTTTTATTGAAAAACTGGCAGTGTATGTAGTGCGCACACACACACACACACACACACACACACACAGCTGTATATACTGTACAGAAGGTCAGGAGGATATGCTGAGAAAGCTTACCAGCTCAGCTCAGCAGAACACACACACACCTGCAGACACACACACACCTACACGCACACGCAGGTCAGTCAGACGTGCAGCTGTCTCTGAGGACTTTGTGTCATGACCTGACCCATGCAAAGGATCATGGGACTTACACACGATCCTTTTTTTCCCCATGGTAGCCTGTGTTTAATCGGCTACGAAGGGGGTATGGTGACCTTACGAGTCAAACCGTTTTCAGCCTCGACCTTCTCACACAACAGAAGGTCGAGGCTGAAAACGTGTGTGTGTGTGTGTGTGTGTGTGTGTGTGTGTGTGTGTATTCTATTTGTGTGTCTTTAGATGTGTTTGAACATGTTCACAATGGGCTAACCCGAGAACAGATAGAATTCAGTGTCACATATTTCGGGTCTTAATGTCTACTAGATAGAAAAAGTGTCTGCATTTCTCCAGTAGATGAGTTGATCCTGCAGGAGTGAAACAGGCTGTAATGTGTGCAACATAATCCTTGATGGATCAAAGTGTGACCACCAAAAAGCACTAGGAAGCATTTAACCTTTTGCATTTGCTTTAAGAATTAAGACAGAATCAGTCAGAATCAGACAGAATTGTGTGTATCTGCCATAACAGCTGCATAATCCTCTTTTGAATAAGTCCCTGAAGTTTCTGGTCTCTGTGGAAAGTTCCTGCAGTGGAAATGCAGCGTTATAATATGTGAGAGAGGCTCGGGGTAAACTCACACAGTATAACGTTATACATAGATTTTATCACACACCATCCAGACTTCATAGAACGAAACTGTTGAGTGATAACTTGTGTTGGAAATGTCAAACTGAAACAGGAACTTTCCTGCACTGCTTGTGGGAGTGTAGTTTGGTCAGACCTCTCTGGACTCAGGTCATTCATATATTAAGCAGTTGGTTTAAGTCAGAAATTCCTTTTAATCCAGTGTTGTGTTTACTGGGAGACCGATCTCAGATACCTAACACAGGGTATCTGCAGGTTTCAGCAAGTCAAATTTAAGACTTTTTAAGACCTTTTTAATGCCACCTTGAATTAAATTTAAGACCGAAAACACTATAAATATAGGCGATTGCATAGCATGTGTGTCACTCAATGAGACTCCCATGAATTGCGAGCCCAAGTAACGCGAATGCACTTGATCGCCGACCCAATATCGTACGTGCACGTCGAGTTGCTTATTTTTAGTGGCGTGGTTCAAAGTCTCGTCGAACATTAAAACAAAAAAAAGACTTGTTGACGCTGCAGATTAGCTCGCTTCTGATGAAAGGCGCTAGTCCAAAACGAGTTATATAGGCCTTCCTTTCCAGAAGTAAACGTGCTCGCGATTTGTCAGTCAGGGAACATCCAATGGAAGAGATCTCCTATCCCCTCATTGGCGTTGTAAGACTGGTGCTTGACCACTGTGTTTAAAATCCACAAAACCTCCGATTTCAGTGTTGGTGTCGCACCAAATGCTGCTCTCAGGTCAGTGCTAGTAGCAGCGGGGACCGTTGTCTGCGGCGCTGGCCCCCGGGGCAGAGACGCAAAACTGTGATATGCCTGCGGACTGTTGGCTCCTGGCAGCGGTTTTGTGCTTTTCGCACTGCACGTGGATCTCGACAGCCTTAACCCCCATGGTGCCGAGCATGAAGGTCCTTTTGCACAGAATGCATCTGGCCTCGTCTGGGTTGGCAACAGACGTGAGCCAACTCCGAAAACGGACATCGTCCAGCCAACTCTCAATAAATTTGCACTTACCCAAAGTCGCAGACTAGCTAGCAAGCATGCAGATAACCATTTATATCTGCAGCGAGTAAGAAAGTAGCCTCTCTACATCTCCTTCTTGAAAAGTCCCGCAAGAAAAAGAAAAAAATATATAACATTAAATAGTCCTGCCCCAACAAATTTAAGACCTTTGAGTAATGTATTTAAGACCAGCATATAACATTTTTAATGAATTTAAGACATTTTAAGGCCTTAATTTTAGATACATGAATTTAAGACTTTTTAAGGATGCGCGGACACCCTGTAACATATCCAAGAGTGAATTCTGTGTGATCATGCTGGGTACAATAACAGCCTGTCGAGCTATTTTAAGACACTGGAAAACATCACAGGCCCCACATGTGAAAGAATGGGTTAGTGCAATGACTGAGACAGCATCTTATGAATGTATGCTGAACAGACTCAGTAACAGAAGGTTGGAGAAGGGGTCTCCCTGGGACAGGTTCTGGGACTACATAAGGGTGGCTGACGTGTCCAAATAATTTTCAATCTCATCCCTGATAGGATCACCATTCAGATGTGTTCCTGATTTTAATTGTCTCTGCTGTGACGAGCATTATTTGTAATAATTTTGATGTATTTATCTTTTTATTTTCTTTTAATTCTCTGGCCTGCTGCTGTAGTTTATGTTCACTGGATCTGTGTACTGAAGTCTGCCCTCGTGTTTTGTGTCAGCTAAGGGTTGCTATATCCTTGAAACCTAAATGTGTTAATGCCATGTACCATGCCTTTAAAAGGTTCAATAAAAAAATTTGAAAGCCACACAAAAAAAGAAATGCAGCATTATAGAAGCAGACTCCAGGTTTCCATCTCCTGTCTCTGCTCTGAATGCTTCTGTAACTCTGCAGAAAGGATTGCAGCTCCACTGCAACATTCACCCACGACAAGGATTTCTGTGCTTCCAGAGTAATTGCATGAAGGGCCGCTTACCTTCCTCGACCCCCCCCCCACCTCTCCTGAGGCCGCCGCTGCCCCTCAATGAATCAGCATTGGTTATGAACATCAGGAGGATTGCATTATGTCTTTTCAAGCCCACGTAACTGCCTTCAGATATTGAGACAGAGTCCTGGATGGGGGGGCTTTAAAGCAAACGGAGCTGCTGTTAAAGACTTGCCTCGCTCCAACACCTCCTGCATCCATATTCGAGGCCGTCCTCAGTTAAGTCCTCAGACGCACAGGATGTTTGCTATCAGCTGCTCGCTCGGTCTCTGTCATGTAGAGCGGCCGGAGAATCTTCTAGTCAGTTCAATGCTCAACATACCTTTAAAAAGTGGTTGAATGCTACTGTTAGCTTTTGACTGAAGGAAGTTAATGGTTTATTTCCATCAGTTAACATGTATCACAGACCTGTACACACAGTGGTACAACAAAGTAGCAGCAAAATAGTAATAATTATGATGTAAGAAGACAAGTTGTAAAAAAAAATTAGCTGGAAAAAACAAGTGCTTTAAAATAAAGGCTATAGGAGAGAAAGAGAGGAGGACAGAAGGAAGCCTAACGGATGTGTCTGGTGTTTCCCAGCAGTGTGTCTCTCAGGAAGGCAGGAAAATGTTCCCATGATCCTCCAGCACACTTGTTCCTGATGCGTTCCCTTGTCAGAGATCCATTCCTAAAGCTGTGGAGATAAAACACAAAATAAAAAGTGCAACTCTAGTATCAGTATCAATTTAAAAGGAGGGTGCTGCCCCCTAGTGTCTATAACTGTCACAGCACTCTGGAAAAAACTGGGTCTCTTTAGGATAGGATAATACTTTTGATCCTCAGAGGGGAAATTCGGGCGTTGCAGCAGCACAGACAAGAAGGCTCAAAATACAAAATACACATTAAACCGAATAGATAAGATAAATAAAAATAAAAACAGGGGGTATATACAGTACAAAAAGAATGATGAAGTTAACTATGCGGGGAATTGAGACAGTATTTGCAGAGAATGACAAGATAAAGTGACAAGTGATGATTAAAGTGACTTGGTATGATAAATAGCAGCAAGTAATGTAAAAACAGCAGAGAAGAGAGGCAGTGTTGTACCACAGTAATGCAGAGTGCAGTTATATAATATAATGTTCAAGAATTCAGATTTCTAGACTTTAACTTACAGAGTGAATTTAAGAAATTTTTTTGACATGTAAACCGGCCACATCTCAAATTCTGCATCAATGTAAGCCTTAATATAATTTAAACAGGTGAGTTTTGCTTGTGTCGAAGAGAAATCCTGCAGACTAACAGGCTGTTGTTTAATCTCTCCATATTAGTGAGCAAAGGCTACTCTGAATCTCGACCATGATAGCACTCCCACTCGAGATATTGCTTAACTAAAAGATTGGATAGACGCAACAAAATTCAAACTGGAAAGAATTTAATCTTTGGCCACTTGGGGGCATCAAAAAACCAAGATGTCAGAGCTCCACTTAGTAGTTTTCAGCTGGTTATGAAAAAGACTGAAATAAGTCTTTATTATTATTAATAATAATAATAATAATAATAATAATAATAATAATAAATATTGCCAAAACGCTAGTCATCCCCCTTATGGTTGTGTTCTGGATTTAAGTGTCACTGCATATGTGATGTTTTTTTCCCTTTTCAAATGGCTTCTCAGCGATGAATTGGTTTGGGGTAATTTTATTCCTTAAACGGATATTGATAGCGAAACTTTCCAAATTTACCAAGTGTCCCATTTACCAGTACTCACCCTATAATGAATTATAAAAAATCAAATAAGCTTTCCAGGACTCACTGAAGTCAAATGTAGAGAACAGCTGATCAACTCGATTAATCAACCTGAAATAAAGACAATCTGACGCGGAGAAAGATCCATGATGGGTTACGGCCAGTGTACACTGCATGACGTCAGTGGATGTGATCGATTATGATTATCACAACGCATGCTTTCTGATATCGACCATGTCATGTCACATGTCGGACCGTGCAAGGTTAATTTAACCAGCTGTGTTTTCCTAATTTAGAAAAATGTCTGATTAATCACTCAGTCGTTTTATTTTGAATTAAGAACTACACACGTGACTTTAGTGTTTCTGACCCGTATAAACACCAACGACATCACCACGCTTTCATTACCTTTATTCCACACTCTTCCGGTAACATACAGCCTACGCTTAGTCTCAACGTCATCACGTATATCACCACACGTGACGTAGGCCTACATGACAGTGACCATGGCACCTTCACTGTTTGAAAATGTAAACGTTCTATGACGTGTGGCTTATCATGACGTCACAGGCACATAGAATGCCTTTGATCTCTGGATCGTTTATGAAGCTGTTTCAATTTCTCTTAAGGGGTCAAAACATTTGGATGCGAGGAAACACAGATCAATCTGCAAAGGAGAGCGGTAACACACATTGTATTACACGTTTTAATTGTAGCTACATTTATTTGATTATCTGTGAAGAAATTCACTCCTAAGCAGAAATGTCTCAAGCAAATGTTCACGATGCTTGTTCACGTCGCCTCGATGTACCTGAATCGATAGAAACTCCTGAGTCTCAAGACCTTCAGGAGCACATTCATGGTGCTCAGTTTGTGCCAAAGGAGCATCAGTATAATAATGATGGTGATGTCTGGGTGACGTACAACTTCACGCAGTCAATGAAATCAAAGGTCAAGGCGCTAGAGTTGGAGTTAGAAGGAACGACGGCCAAGGAGACTAACCTTACAAAACAACTGAGAAAATATGAAAGACATCTTTTAACACTGTACAACAAGTTGAGGGAGCAAGAGGCGTTATACAAATCAACGATAAAGGCACTAAAGGCCAACGAGGCTGACCAAACAGAACAAGTGTCAAGGTATCGTACACAGCTAGAAAAAAAAAATGAGGAGTTTAACGCTTTTGAGTCAGAATTGAAAATAATGGTTGATCTAGTTAAGACTCAGAGCAACAGAATCAGTCGGGAGGCGTCACTTCAATCAGAGGTAATGGCTCTACTGTTGGAGCTACAAAATGTGAAGACAGAGAATAGTCGGCTTCAGATGTTGGTTGGTGAAACCACAGAGATACAGGAAGATGTGTTGCAGGTCTCAAATCCTCTGCCTGCAGGGGAAAGTGTCGAGGAGAAAAATATTGCTTACACTGAGAAGCTGGAAGAGGAGAAGCTGGTGTTGAGAGAAGAGACTGATGAACAAACAAACAAAGCAGAAACTGAACGACTGATTGAAGAATTGCAGAATCTCAAAGACACCGAGAGGACTCTAACTGAGGAGAATCAAAATCTAACGGCCAGAGTCAGCCATCTTGAGAAATACCAAGCAGAGGTTCAACAGCTGACAGAGGAATTGGAGAGTCTTAAGGACAATAGGAAGACTGTTAGTGAGGAGAATCAGAAACTAACTGCTGAGGTCTCCATCCTTGAGTCACAGGTCACAACAAACCAAGCAGAACTTGAACAGCTCAGGGCAGTGATGTGTGATCAAGAACACCTGACATCAAGACTGACTGAACTTGAACGTCTGAAAGCGAAATTTCAAGTAGAGAATGAATATCGGATTGCAGAAGTATCCAGGATGCAGGAGTCCCTACAATCAAAGATAAGGGAGCTTGAGTGTGTGTTATGGCATTTGAGGGTCAAAGAGCTACATGAGTCAGTCTGTGTAAACACAGAGATAAAGAAGGAACTGGATGAAACTGATGAAAAAAAGACATTGGAGGAAAGAGAAACTTCCATAAAAACTCTAGAAGAGGAGAAGTTATTTTTAAGTGAGGAGAGTAAATGTATGAAGGAAGAGCTTGAAGGACTCAATGAACGGGTTCATTCACTTGAGGATCAACTGCGAGAAGCACAGGAAGTCAACAGGAATAATGACCTGATGACTTTGGAGGAAAGAGACGCCTTCATAAAAAGTCAGGAACAGGAGATTGCTTTAATTGAGGACAATAATCGTATGATTGATGAGCTTAAACACCATGAATCTATTCATCAAAGTCTTACTAAAGAAGTGCAGGAATTCAAGTTTCTACTAAAAGAAGTGCATGAAGTCAACAGGAAAAATACAAAGATGATTGTGGAGGAAAGCGACACTTCCATTAGAGGTCTAGAAGAGGAGAAGTTATTTTTAAGAGAGGAAAATAAACGCATGAAGGAAGAGCATAAAGATCTTATTGAACAGATGCAATCTCTTGGGAATCGACTTCAAGACGCAGAGGACGTCAACATGAACAATGAGATGACCTTGGAGGAAAGAGACACTTCTATAAAAACTCTACAAGAGGCAAAGTTATTTTTAAGCGAGGAGAATCAAAGTATGAAGGAAGAGCTTGAACTTCTTCATGAACAGGTTAATTCTCTTGAGGGTCAACTAAAAGTCACGCAGACAGTTCAAAGGGATCATGACGAGATGATACAAAATCTGGACTGTGCAAAATCTTTGAATGAAAAAAATCAGGCAAAGATACAAAATCTGAAGCAGGCATTGTCTGATCTCCGGAAAGAAAGAGAGCTTCTTAACAACAACAATGATATCCTTGAAAATGAGCGGCAGCAACTTGAGTCAATGGCCATTGGACAGGAAGAGGAAATTAAACATTTGAAGTTGGCTTTACAGGAACATCAGTCCCAACTGAAGGATGCTGAGAAGTCAATCAGGGTGACAAAAAGACTAGTTGAAAGTCAACAAAGGCAAATTCACTTTAAACAGCAAATGATAGAGCGTTACCATGCAGATTTGAAAAAACGTTTCGACAACCTTAAACAACAATCTACAATGAGACCGGAGGAGAATTTAGTTGGCAGAGGCACTTTAGCAGAGTTATGTAAGAATGCTCATGAGGGTAGACTTGGTTCACCTCAGGAGACTCCTGCTGATGAGAATCATACTACAAGTTTGTTGATTCGCTGTGGTAAAGGTGTACTGAAAGCAGGTATGTACGTTGCCTCTGCAGGTGTGCTTATTGCAATGGGTTTCCTGTCCAGGGAAGTGGAGCCCTTCCTCAATGTAAACAACGCAAGGCAACCATTCTAAACAATTCTACAATTCACTTAGCAGACGCTTTTATCCAAAGCGACGTGTCAGAGATTACTTACATCGCTTTGGATAAAAGCGTCTGCTAAGTGAATTGTAGAATTGTAGAATTGAAACTTAAGTGCTCAGTCCAAACAAAGCCTGACAACGACCCACTATCAATATCTACTCAAAGCAAGTTTCGATTCATATTTGTTATATCATAATGTTAGGGCAGAATGGTGGTGCAGAAGCACCGCCACCTCACAGGAAGCAGCTTTCTGTCTGGAGTTTGTATGTTCTCCTGTATGTCAGTGTGGGTTTTCTCCAGGTGCTCTGGTTCCCTCCACAGTCCAAAGACATGCACATTAGGTCAATATGTATGAATGTGAGTGTTGTTGAGGGCGAGATGAGCTTGTATTGGTTAAGAAGATAGATAATGGATGGACAAATATATTTAATAAAATGTCAAAATTGGATGATTAAAATCAGAGACTACTTGGTATTTAATATAGAACATAACCAAGAGGCTTTTTTTAAAGTCCCCATCAAACAGAACTTTTTTTAGGGGAGCACTCATTAACAAGTCACTGTAATTCAAGTTGTCCCTCTTTCAGAAATCATCAACTCATCAATATATGATCTGTAAAACTCCAGATGCAGAAAACAATGTCGAAACTGAATAAACTATTTGAATTTAAAAAAGGACATTTTTACCTCACATCTAAAGATATATTTATGCATTAAACATGTGCACTCTGCATGTGCTGACAGGATGTTCAGACATTCAAATCAATCTGGGTGATCATATTTCTATAATGAATTTCTATAATAAATTCATATTGTATTGAATTATGTTTGAATACAGACTACAGTGGGTGTCTTTCCTTAGTTAACTGTTTCTGACGGGAGTTGCTTCATAGATTATTATTCTGTCATCATAGTGATGACATCAACTATGTCATCCATGGTGCTTCACACATAGGGCTTTCTCACTTGCAGAAAACTGCTGAAAAACTCCTGATATTGCAGGAGGAGCTGTATGTGTGAACGCAAACAGCCTTGATCAGTTTGTTCTGTTTAGCAGAGCAATCGCGGCGAGAACTGTCTCTGGAGGGTTGAGAGAATCAGAGGTTGTAAATGAAGTAGTAGAAGGAAGGCTGGTGAGAGGAAGGCTTGGGAGACTGGATGATGAGCTGTGGGCCTGGAGGTTCCTCACAAACTCCAATCATAAGTATTTGAAATGCATACAGATACATGGAATACATCAAGAAAAACACAACCATGATCATTGATTCAACTGTTCAATTAAAGTGAGAGAACTCATGTATACAAATACATAATTTAATATGAACATACAAATACATATGCAAGTAGTAAAACAGACTGCAATTACAAAAAAATCAAACTGTTACAAAAAACCTGTAAATATGATTGAGTGGAAGCTTTGCATTAAGGTAACTTCTTTTGGATGAATTATTGTCTCCAGTTTCCAGTGAAGAGCAGAAAAAAAAACATTTTTCTCCAACATGAAAAAAGTGAAAACCACGATCTCCACAAAGTTTACATTTTTGTGCTTTTTCCAAATTGTTCTTCAGCTGTGAGGGATTCTATGGCAGTAACATTATCTGGATCTCTGAAAATCAAAACAAGAACATTGTTATATAGAGTTTCTTCAAGATTCTAATAAGTGGAATACGCACTCTGTTGTGGATATTTTTATCAACTTACATGAGCTCGGGATGGTCTTGGAGTTCAACATTGAGCGTTTCAGGCAGCAATGAACAAAAACCTGCAGCACTAATCGGAATGATGCCATAAATCAGCATGGGGATGGTGTGATGGTATACACCCAGCAGCCTGATCAGAGGAGCAAGGATGCCGGCCACACGAGCAAACGTGGAGTTTAGACCTACACCATTCTGCCTACAGACCAGAGAAATAACAGCAATCATATAGCATGTAATAATAGCAAACATGAGCAGACAGATTGTCTGGACATGACCTATCTTACCTTAGTGTGGTAGGGTACAGTTCCGCAGTATAAACGTAGACTAGAGAGAAACTGGCTGTGGCAGCAAATTTTCCAAGTACTGCTAAGACTGTTACCACTACAGGAAGATCTGATGAGCAAATAATGAATCGTTACAAAGCAAAGTTGACAAACATATAAATTCAACTTTTGTGTTGTCAGAATGCAAAACACTTCTTAAGGTACAAGTTATACGAGTTACAAAATATACATTCCTTTGGGATCCCTAAAGGCCAAAACAGAAACAACATTTGATAAAACATTAAAAACATGTCAGAAACTCTAAAAAGATAAAAGATTGACATTTATAACCTTAGGCTCAAGTAGATGTCCTTCCACAATCCTCTCACTAAGATTCAAAGTGATACAGAACTCTGGCCGCATAGCACCAAATGAATATAACCTTCATAGTTCTCATTGGAAAATGCTTGCATGTGCCTAAAAAACTATTTTTTGGGGGTACTTCAGCAGAAATTCTCAGGATTGTTTTTGTGTGAGTAATTTATGTCCCCTTTTTCCAGAAATTTTTGAAGCTTTCACTGGAAAAAAATTGAATTATCAAAACTTTGTTTGGAAATGTTTTCAAAATATTTTCAGAAGATTTCACAGGAAATTATCAGAATCTCTCAGAAACCTTTATGGAAATGTCAGCCCTTTTTATTGGAAATTTTCTTGTATTTTCAGAAACGTTGGTACAAATTTGAGTATTTTTTGGTTGAAACTTTCATTATACACTTTCAGGTATTCTGGACTCCTTCATGAACATTTTTGTGAAATTTCTAAACCTTTTAGCAACAATTTTCCAAAACTTGTTTTAAATGTGCTTCCTGAAAAGTTGTTGAATCTTTATCTTCAAGGTCAACCTCTACTCATTCAGTTTTCAAGAATCACATGAGGCTGCATTCAAGACAGATTAAAAACGCAACATTACTTCTATTATTAGACAGCGAGTTACCTTTAGGAATGGCAAGTATCCCAAGACAAGCAGCACCTCCAAAAAACAAAAACACTGCTTGACATATTTTTCTCCCAAAGCGTTGGATAAGAGGCAACGTCACCAGACGTGCGGGGAGTTCTACTAAACCAAAGATGAATTGTGTGAGGAAGATATCCAGACCAAAATTGCCCACATTCAGGCTCAGTCCATAGTACATCAGACTCGTGCCAAACCTATTAACAGAGTGGAACAAGTATCATAAGTGCAGGAACCAGTGCATAGCTGTATGTAGATGTGGCAGCAGTTTGTGGTTGGAATGAATACTCACCAGACGTAGCTCATAATTAGAGCCCGTTTTCTGAGATATGGTATCTTGAAGATATCCAACATGTTTCCTCTTTTGGATGTTTCCTCAACCTCCATCTTAGTAATGTAGGTGTACATGTATATCAGAGCTTTACAGTGTTTGGATTAGGTTGAAGCAAAGGTGTGTTTGATTCAATTTACCTTGTCCAGCAGATCTTCTGGGACCTTCCTCCCATTCACCTTGGCTGCCCTCCGGACCGCCTTTATGGCCTCCTTCTTCCTTCCCTGGGTGATTAGCCAGCGAGCTGACTCCGGAAGAACCCTAAATTATATATGGGATAGGGCATTATAACAAACTCTTTATATAATGTTGTCTATGGCTAAAAAGGAGATTATCATCATCATAGAAACTAAGAGTCAAATTGCATGAGAGGCTACTAACCAGTAAAATAGTCCCAGGACAGGAAGAAGTGGGCTGAAGAGTACAAACTGCAGGATCCTCCAGTTGCGGATGAAATAGGCAATGCCAGACAGCATCATCAGTCCAAGAGGGAAAAAAGAATGGCAGATAATGGTGCAGAAAGCAAACTTGGAGGACGCACTCCACTCTCCACCTTCAAAGCAAAATACACACAGAAATTGCATTAGCTTAAGTTAGCTGTAGACATAGTACAGAACATCTATCATTTGAATGTACATTTTTTTTAAACAGTTATGCTCTTGAAATAGCAGAGCACCTTCCAAAAAAGAGAGATTTCTGAAGCCCAGGCAACCAATGGTCTAAGTACAGAACTAGACAGAAATAAATGTTTGATTGTGAACATTTCACCTACCTATCACAAATGCATTAGCAACAATGCCTGAAATAGCAATGCCTCCAAGAAATTTGAGCACGATATAGACATAGATGTTGGGTGAGAAGCCAGCCCCGACGCCGAACAACAGCAGGAGAAAGTGAGAAAGCAGGACCACAAAGCGTCGACCAAACCTACAAAACAAAGAGAGGAATTGTTTGGTACTTATATCTGGCATGAATGTAAGATGTTGTGAATGTATCCCCAAGGGTATCATGGGCTTCTCTCCACATTACATAGTTCAAACTCAAGGGGTCAGACCCAGTGTCCCCAGCTCTAACAGTGATGGGGATGAGGTGTACCACAATAAAGCAGCATTATCCTTCAAACACACACGTACCAACACCTCATCCAAGTAATGGAGGATGCAAAGAACTTCCGGAGACAAAGGTCCCAGAACATGTGACTAGTGATCTGCCAAATAAGAAAACACTAAATTAAGAGAGGGATAGTTGTTACACTTGAGTATGTAAAGGTTGCAAAAAACAAAGTTGGTTCTGCTTCTTGAGCCATATTATAATTAAAGTTCTACTTATAGAAGATGATGCAAATGGAAGTGCATGTGTACCTGTCAGCCATCTGCCCCAACACTAGGGCTCCAACCAGAAGACCAGCCATGTAGATGGACTGTGACGCTTCAATCAAACTGCTTCTGTCACACACCAGGTTGAACTAATAACAGACAGTATGGTGGAAAAAGACCATTGAAAAAAAAAAATGTTTTTGTTTCTAAGTTGCAACGTCAGTGTTTTACAATACAATTTTACATTTAACTAAGTTTGTGCTAAATCAAAGTTTTTTTTAATGATCCCATCATATGACTTATTTTTAATTGTAGTATAATGCAATTTGTTCTCTTTTGACATTTCTACTCTAGAAATGTATTAATAAATCACTCTATAGGTGTGATTTTCATCACAAGGTGACAAATATACCAGAGTAAACCTGACAAGACGCATGCACCACTAATACACCGCACACGCCATTATGAAATGGTTTTTAAAAAAAAGTATGGTTGCCCTGAGGGGACAAAAACAAATTCAACGCCTGATATATCACACAGAGCAGCTGCTAAGATCCTTAGTAGCCATTTAATCATTCCTGCTTCATAAACTATGAACACTTATTTTTTCCCCAATATATTTCAGACAAATTAAGACTAGCCAGAAAAAGTGTAAATTTATAAAAATAAAAAAAACACCATATCAATCACAAGAATGAAGGAAATATATATTAAGTGAAATGGTACACTAAGCTGCTTTCGTATACAAATATATACAATAGTTTCTCTTACCTCTGTAACAATGCTAGAGGCACCTATGGGTGTCTCATAATTTAACCCATCAATGCATCCCGTTGTTCTGTTAATCCCATACGCTTCAATGGTCTCCAAATCCAAATCCACAGGTGTGAACATTCTGCAGCTTTCATACTTCCCATCTTTGTTCACAGGGAGGGTGAGATTTCTTTGTCTCTCTTCCGTCAGGTTCGGCCCTTGCTTCAGGATCCAGTCAGTGTTACAGTGATGTGGGAAGTTCAGGCCTGTGAACACCTGAGAGATCACATCAAAGGCTGTAAAGATACTAGGGATGCATAATGCAGCCACCACACGTTTCTGAAATAACCCAAACTCCCCGATCTCCTTTAGGATCTGCCCAAAGTTACTCATATTTGTATCTGGAGTGCTGCATAGAACAAGCAAAAGGACCAGATCTAGACAACGTCCAGTCGCTGACAGCCAACGTGACGCTGTAAGGAAAGTTAATGAGTAAACTGACAATCACAGTGTTTTTACAACCTGCTAACAAACAGAATACCAACATATTAATATGTGATGTAAGAATCTCTCAGGCTGAAGTCCAGCGGTTGTTCAGCTGTGCAGCTCCATGTCCTCGCAGTCCTTCCTTAGACCTAAATAAATGAAGCCTTCCTTAGTTTCAGCTCGTGTCCTCCATGTAATCTAATACTAATAGATAATACAACATATTACAAGTGCATCATATTGTTCTCACAGACCATATTGAATGTTTGATCTAATAAAAAGAAGTTCCGCCATGATCACCAAACCACCAACTCTTCAGAAATATAAGTATGCTAAAGTCTTTCAAATATGATGTCCAAGATGTGCAAAGAAAAGAAGACAAAAGAAGACAGCATTTCCACTGGTGGTCCACCGTTTGTTCTTGTATGTCAATGTCAAACACTGACGGGAGTTACATTCAAATGAATAACTGGAAGGTGTGAGCCAAGGCAAAAGAGAGAGGAAAATAACAAGTTCAATATCTTCTCCTGGGGGTCATGTAACCTCACAGAGACACTGCAAACATCTGTTTCGAATAAAGAATCAGCTAAACAATGCTCCCTTACTTGTACTGTGTTGTGAGATGTTGGTTTAGAGTTGGGTGTTTTTTTTTTTTGTCGATGCGAGTGTTTTAGTTTCATTTTGTCACCTACACTCAACGACCACTGGCTGAAAACACTTGTAAAGTTATTAAATAACGAGGTCACGTGTAAATACATCCAGCTGGTAGAGGTCAATGACACTGAGGAAGATGCCATGTATGCAGTCCTCGACCAGTCCAACTCCGGTATGATCACACAACTGTTTGTCCTCCACATATCCTCCATATTGACCTATAATCATCAAACTGTAAGCAAAGATCGTAATTCATGTTCAACAAGCTCCTAACTTACTTTCAATAAGCAGTAATGAGGAGGGCAAACTCTTAGTTTATGGTCTATTTGCTATCTTTATGATCATATAGAGGAAGGCACTAATGAGCAGCCAGTAAGCTACTAATTAGCACGCAAATAAGCAACTAGTTAACAGTGAATATTGTGACTTTAATTTAAAGTGTCATCATAATATTGAATATAATGTGTCACTTTAAGAGCTCATTCAAGACAATAAACCATTCTCACCAGGGTTGATCTTTGATTAGGAGATTAAACATTTAGGATTAAACACCAAAGTATATAACGAAGAGACAATTTTGAGGTGCATTATGGGGAATGTAGGATCCAGAGTTTTTGAACGTTGGAGACTGAAGGTCAGGATAAATGTCCTTCCGTTTTACTGACTCTCTTACTTTAAACCAAAGTTTGTCTCTTTGGGGTTAGGGTAAGTCCTCCTACTTTCTCAACCAGTTTCAGAAATCACTTTTATTGACACTTCAATGTTTACAAGGCAGGAAGTAAACAGCACGACTTTCTCCGAGTGAAGGGGTTGTAAATGGACCGTCGTAGTCGGGCTCACAGATAACAAGAATAATAAAGATGAAGACAGCGAGACAGAGGAAGAAATCCTTCCATTTGAAACAGTGAAAAGCAATAAAATAGGAAATATCATCAGAGAAGACAACAGACATTAAGAAGGCACAAAGGCAAAGCACCAACAGTTGCTCTGGGGTTTAGTTTAGTAAAGTGACTGGCTCTTGTTGTTCTTGGTAATGTATCATAAGAATACTCAGGGATAAGAGTTGTTTGATATGCTTATTCTTTATTGATTAAAAATAATCAAGAGAAACATGCTGTGAACTCCAAAACGATCCAAAATAGAGCAAATTAAAGAGTGAAACAGAAGAGAACCGAAAACAAGTGAATTGAAATATTTTACAGCCTTGATGAGTTATTGCCTGGACTAACGTTTTTTTTTTGCCGGTCATCTGTTCAGTTGCTACAGCTTTGTTGGACTACATGTAAGCAGGAAAGAGAGAGAGAGAGAGAGAGAGGGACTGTTGGAGAAAGGATGAGAACATATAATCTCTGTTAGAAGCAGGGCTCAATCTATGCAACACACACACACACACACACACATTCTCTCAGGGCTCGTTCAAACGTATCCTGTCCTCGTCTGCAGACTAAAGCAGGAAGATGGCACCAAATACTAGAAGCTAACATTGGGTTGCTGACTTTGTAGCTCCCAGTTTGAGGAAAACACACATGTTCATTTTAGGTAGGCTTTCTTCAACATGTAACAAGAACTAGAACTCAAAGACACTGGACAGATGGATTCAAACCTTGACGCTATGTCAACAAAAAAACAAAAAAACAATACAATTGGTCAATTTAAGGCTAGCGTAAAATTTAACAAGTCAAAATACAACGACTTTCTTTGAAAATTTGTCTGTAAGCAAGAAATTAATTTTCATTCAATATGGCATCAGGAGAGGACTGACTTTATCTCAGGACCAGATGAAACAGTAAAACTGAGCAGAGTGCCAGTCTGTGTCAATAACTAACATGCACATTCGTTATCATCTCCTAATGCACACAAAAACATGTGTGTGTGTTTTGCGGGCACGTGTCGTTTGCAAAGATAAAAGCCTTTTAAGTCAAGGCCTGAACACATTTGCTCACCTTTCAAACTGTCCACAAACTTAAGATGAGTTATGTTTTCTTGAACAGGAGGACGTTTAATATTCAATTGAGCTGTTTAAAAAAAAGAAAAAGTTAACGAGCGATAAAGCATCTGTATGACTTCATTATACATGGGTTCTGTAAACGGCCTCCACTTGGAAGAAGTGGAGACATTTTTTTATTTTTTTCCCCCCGGTAACTTGGCTCAGAATTGGGTGATATTTTAAGTTGGACAGCAGTAGAGCAATGTGTCGGTACGGTTGCTTCAAAGTCGAATAAGATCAACTCTCAAAGGCAAAAAGTGAGAAGCTTTACAAGTATAGGTAAATGAGCGTCATAAATGACACAGAGCTGAGTGACTGTATGTAACGGACAGAAGAGAAGTCAAAGCCAAATTTGCAGCGTCGTCATTTTCCTTCACACAGCGCTACAACCCACCATCGTGTCATCGTAGGACAGAAAAAAGGCCAAGAGTGAAACACCAAGTATAAAAACAAATCAAAGCCAAATGTTATGTACACATTAGAAGTTAAATCAAGTACTTATGTTTCATCCACATGAACAAAAATGCACTTCAGTTTTTTTTTTTCTTAAGGAGGAGAGACTCTAAACAAGACATGAACTGATAGCAACAGACACGTCTGCTCATACGAGGTGTCAGCTGCTCTTTCATCTTTGACTCACTTTGAAAGGAGCAGGTTGTTTTTGTCTTTCTGGATTTTTTTGCTACATTATGTCTGAATGACCGTTATCATAATTACTTAAACACAAACGAGCGTGACCTCACGGTCAATTAGGACAAGTGTTAAAACACCTTTCTTTCCTTTTTTTGAAAATCGTTTTAGTTGTATAACTGGGTCACTATTTTAACTATTTAAAGGTTGAATATTGTCTCACCATACAAAGATGAAACAATCCATGGTTGTGTATGGACAGTCTGAAAGAGTAGTTTTCTATTCAGTGTTATGAGCATCCATTGCCTTAAAGGCACTGGATGACCCCGACTTCGATAAAGTGGAACATGGGAAGTGTAGTTTAATTTGAGCCAATCCAAAACAAACCGCCATGTTTCTGATAACACTCACCAGAGGACAGAACGCGTAAAATGACTTCAGTTGTGTTCGAGTAGCGTCAGACATTCATTAAGTGCATTAACATAGATTACCAGTACATGCTTCATTGAATGCATGTTCATTATGAAATCATATAGTTGAGATTCATCGTAATGTATTTATTAAAAGTATATGTTTGTGACTCCTCCAAAAAAAGTCAAGAATAGGCCTGATGCTGCGTTCAGGTGAATGAGAAAGAAAAGAGACGTGTACACAAACATGAGGTTCTTCTGTCTCTACATGACACTGGTTTGAGGGCAAGAAATGGGGGACGAGTTCCAATCATTTGAATTCTACTCGACTTCATAAGCCTCATTCTCTCTGCTCTCACAATAAGTACAAAGTTTGACATGAGCAACTGAAACCTCATAGTATGTTTTTCAGATAACATAATGCTCCATATGGTAAAGTGGGGACTGTCCCCCAAAACGTGCATTCAGTAGTTCTGATGAATATAAGGCATTGTTACATTTATTAGGATTCAAGGGCATTAGTTTCAGATTGTGCAAATGCATCACATATTAGAGAGGAACGACAACAGAATGAGGAAGACCAGAATGCTAAATGAAAACTGTCTGTTGAACATACTTGCATCCTTCTACATATAGGCTGTAAACTTCTTTTATTGGATTCTGATACTGGTCGCTCTGGTACGTCAGCCAGCCAACCAAAGAGGCCGTGTTGAAGGATCCTATGGGTGACACAACGGTACGCTTTTCTTTGGCAGTAGTGGTTTCTTTACAGCCATAGAAAGAAAATATGCAATAAACTATCTTTTTTTTTTGTGTTTTTTTTTTTTTTTTTTTTAATTTTCACATTTTTTAGGCAAGTCACGGTCCCAGGTAGAACGAGGGTTTAACTAATGCTGAGCTGAGCAAAGCCCATCAGTTTAACGTCGTCTGGAATTTCAGATCCCTCTGTTCCAGAAGCCTGTGGAAACAAACACACAGAACAAGCAGTGGGAAAAAAAACATGTCGTCATTGAGTGGCAAATTATAATCAAACGTGCATTTCATAACAGTGTGAGACAATGATGAACATGTTTTACTTTAGCAGTATCACACTTGTACTGACCGTCAGCTCGGCTTTGATTGGGTAATAGACAATAGACCGTGGAGTACGCAGGACCTTAAGTCTGATTTTATATTTATACAACAGTTCTACTATTTAAAGGTCAAGTAAACCATTTATTTTGTTCCCTCGATACAACTAGACTGTTGCAGACCAACACTTTCTGCCAGATTTTCTTAAAAAACATACTAAGAATTCTCTCTTGTGCTGCATCACAATCGCAGTACAACCACAATCCATTCCCTACAAGTGACTTCAGGAAAAAAGTTGAATCAAATGAAAGTTAAAGACTCACCAGTTTGAAAGTGACATTTTTATTGGCTTGAGGTTCATCAACTATTTTCTGCAAATTTGCAGCAACTGAAAAGAAAGACAGCGTTTCAGTGAAATGGAACAAAATAACATGTCATTGTGTTTGTGTTGAGAAGGAATATGAGACAGTGAGTGCAAACATTTAATAATATGATCCATTGATTTTTTTCTAGTCTCCTAAAGGGGGCGGGGTAAATGTTCTTATGTGTAAGGGCAGAGGAATGGTTTTATCACTGACCTATTACTAAGTCTCTCCCATCCACCAGGCCTGCTGACACCAGCTCCTGTGACACGCCATCTGCTGTGTCTGCAAAAAGCACAGCAGCAGAACATCGTCAGTTTCCCTTACTGATTGCACAAAATGGTAAGACACTTTAAAAAAAAAAAAAAAAAATACTTGACAATAGAGGTTTGGTTTTGATTCTTAAAAAAAGAGCAACTCTACGCACCTCTCCCTGGCATGAATTCAAAGCGGATATCGTTTAGCTCCTTCTTTGAATTCCTGTGGAGTATTTTTGAGAAGAGACCGGATCAGACGCGTTAAGACTCATCATTGTATAACGTTATTGACTCTTTTCACTGAACTGAAAGTGCATTCAGCAGGATCCAAAAGTCTGTAAACACTTCTATATATTATAAAAAAAGCATAGAGAACTTTCATGGTTTTGATGTGGTAATGGAGAAACATACCTTAACCTTAATACCAAACTAATGGGAGCCTTTGAATCTCCCATGCCGGCTGGAACCTGTCAAAGAACAGAAGATGATGTTTGATTTGAGGAGAATATGAGCTTGAAAATATTGTTCCCATGTATAAAGGACTATAAGAAGATATAGTATGGAAATGAGTGAGCATCAGGTGGCAGACTAATCTGAAGTCTTAAAGAAACTGCTGTTTGACCTGTGTGAGAGCAGCAGCAGTGGGAATGCCTGGTGTGGGAGATGCAGCCTGGGCAGTGGATTGAGTGTTGACTGGTGTGGGCTGCAGTGGAACCTGGCCTACAGCCTGAGGTAGTTCTGCCTGACCTGCGGCGGCCGGCTGGGGTTGACTACTTAAAGGCTCAGGAGTCTGGAAAACCTGGCAGATATAATCAAACACAGAGCAGCCTTTGAGTGACTTATTAAAACAACTACCTGTTAATATTTTATCCAAAGAGGGATGAAAATGTAGCTAGGGATGAGAATAACTCAGGAGTAACTCACAACACAGCAATTCTGTGATCATTCATATACTGCAAGACAATCATATTTTGATACATCACAACAGAATATGAAATGCCTCTACAAAGGTACAGTGCAGGGTTGTCATGAAGTAGTGACATGGTGAAAATTGGCAGGAAAATCTGCTCAGAGCGCTGTATTAACAAAAAATAAATAAATGGATATTTGGTACCAGCGACACCATAACGACTCAGGAAGATGATATATTGCTGTATGGACATGTTGTCTCACCCCTGCACTGTTCACAGCAGCTTCTCCTGCATGTCTGAAACAACATTCACACCGCTGGCTTGTGGTAAGAGGATAGTTTGTAAACTGTGGGAGTCTCCAGTCCTTGCACATTGTCATCAAACATATCAACAAAAAGGTAAATATTTGTTTCATAAAATAATCTTAACTCAAGGTCCACTTCCTCAATTTAGATAACCTGCCGACATACTAATTACATAAATTGGATGCTTTTTTCCCCTCCTTTTTACAAGACTGAAACAAATCATGAATCTGTAAATTGTCTGGAATTAATTAAGTTTAGTGAAGTGTAAAGAAAAGTGAAACTCACCTCTGAGTTCTGGGATCCCTCCTTCACTCTGGGAGACTGTTGAAGACAGTAAGAGTAGAGCTCAGACAAGAATATCTAAGTGACAGCTTTAGTGATGCATAAAGAGCATGCACGGATGCAAAAAAAAAACCACACAGAAAGCATGAGAGGTAAACAGAATAAAACCGCACACTCGTTCACTTTCCTCACTTCTACACCTGCTGAGTCTATATCTCCTTTAAGGTGGATACTGTGATTTGATGCAGTGACTGTCTCTGACTGGGGCTGAAATTAAAGTGTGATGTGACAGAAGAGATTTCTAATGTCAGCATGGAGAGCAATAACTTCAAAATCTCTGCTTACATGAAGCTATTTCAAAGAATACTGCAAATCAATAATAAGGCCGGATTTATGGGAAAGTATTTTTTGAATCAATGTGATGAAGTAGAGTGATTGTTCAAGTATTTAATTCAATGGATGAGCAATAAACAAAAGCAATTTTCAGAAGACATAAACCGGGAAAAGGACTCTCCTAGTGCTCACAGATTGGATTGCCCTGTTGCTCTGTTCTAGGTGCTGGTGATTAAGTCGAAACGAGTGAAAATTCATTTTGTTTGTTGGCAGTTTTTGTTTTGAGATTGCCAAAGCAGAAAGATGCAAAAAAAAAAAAAGTGATTACAAAATCAAAGTGAAGGTCACACTGTTATATGGTCACAATGTCAACGTGCGGAAAATAAATCAAAGCACAATTCAACTTAAAGGCAAACACGCCAAAGAACGTGGAGTCAGACACGCGTGAGGACAAACTGAAGCGATGTGATGTGTGGCTGATGTCAGATATCAAATCAGCTCAGGGACCTGACGTTTGATTCAGACAGAGTGGCTGCGTATTCAGGCAGTTACTTCAGAGACTGTGTCAGCACACAGACAGAACACTCAGGTACGCAGCGTCCTCTGTAGCCTGACAGCATGTGTCTTTATTTAGAGGGAGGAATGAGCAAATCATGCCTTAGAAAAACAGGCATCAGTTCAACATACTATACTTTAAAGCAGGTGTGAGAATCTTCGGTTCAGTTTGCCTCGTTAAACAGCATCATAGCAGCTAAGATGATGTCCAATTTAGAATCCCTTGACTCGTTAACGTTGATAACTCATTAACATGGTTTGATAAGAAATTTGCTTTTATTGATTAAATTTGATCAGTATAAATTAAGGATGATTGAAAAGTAGAAAAAGAAATACAGATGGCTTCCAGGAAGGTAACTCTCATCTCTCATAAAACACTTGATTGAGATCGTTGATTTGAAGTTATAAACCTGTAAACAGGAACCAAGTAGTGGTACCTGCATGTTCTTTATATCTTTTGAGGAAGAACAAGTACATCTAAGAATTTAATAAACTTCTTAAAATGTCTTCTAATGGGCGACGTCAGTCAGAATCTACAGACTAACACGTCGACAAACTGTTCAACTGTGGGTCCAGTTCTCCCCTGTGCTGATAAATTATTTTGTAACGTTCCCTTTAAAACAGACCAATCGCAAAACTTAAGTCTGATAATTACGTTTGTCTTCTGATTTGCGAAGTTATATAATGCAGGAAACTCTAATCTCTACTATCTGGAAGATAAGCGCTCGACTGTGCGGAGATCTACTCTGATAAAGTTTTAAGACCTTTAAAGTGCTTATCGAACAAAAATTCAAGATAACACCTGATCCCCAACTGTAAAGGTAACCATAAATGCTTGTACACACTACAACCTGTCATACGCCTGTTTCTCCACACTTCTTCCTATAAGCTAATTTCTGCCCTTTCTACAGACCACGTGCTCCCTAAAGAGAGTCCTTCCTTGTTAGGGGAATGCCATCTGTATTGTGTTGACAAGTGAACAACCCTGGCTGCAGGCAACTCGAGCGGGAGGGAGAAGCGCACTTGTCGCCTGGTGGCGCTAACAGGCTTCACCTGCTGCTCCTTGGCCGAAAACACACACAGGAGACTCAGTGGAAAAGACAATGGACAAACATGCTAATGCACAGACATGACAATACTTTGAGTGATGAAAAGAGGAGATGTGAAGTGTAATAAATGGATGTGTATGTGGGGAGAAAAAAAATAAAAAACAGGGCTGCATGTTTCTCTCACCCTTAAGGCAGCAACAGCTAATTTGCCTTCCTCACTTTCTTCATCTAGCTCGTCGTCACTCCACTCCCATTCACCGTCCTCCGTTTTATGCAGGCGACCGCTGGAGCCGGGCACTCGACGTACCTGACAACACAGCCCCACACGGTTGAGCTCATGCTCTTAGTAATAAAGCACAAAGTGTAAATTCAAAACGTTGGCCTTCTTACCCTTTTCGACCTCTCTGTTATTGTCGGCGCCCTCTGGAGTAACTTCTCATGTAAATACTCGTGTGTCTGTTGCATGAAGATAGAAAGAAATGGCTGTCACTCCAAATTCCTCCTACCAACAAAAATCAACACCAGCTTCCTGTCTGAGAAATAAGGCCAGATCCATTGAACTACTTTAAAGGACTCTTCACTTTTATTCAACCTGCCCGGACATATTTTCTATGAGTCAGGTGCAGACTCGGTAGAGGGTCATCAAAACGAGGGCTGCTGACTGTGGTGAGCAGGCTTTAGCTGTCATGGCTCCAAACTTATTGAAATGTATAAAGTCCATTTAGAGAATGTGACACCTGCTTCATTTCATTTCAGAGTTCTTGCTTACATTTTAAATTCCTTTGTATGAACTTACTTCTTACTACTGTAAGGCTTTTACAGAAACTGAAGGTTATTGAAATCAAGCTTTAAGTACGTTACACCACATAATCATACTGTAACTGTCAGTGTGAGATTTGTATTCTTTTCAAAAAGAGATTTTTCATTTGGGATTAAAATTTCATTGACTAACAGACTTCTCTTGTAAATCCAGATCTCAATTGCAGTTTGGCATTCATCCAATAAAGTGGCTGATTTGTGCCAGAGGAGTTTGAGTTCTGAAACACTACTAAAGCCTGCCCTCTTCTGTACACACAGGGTACTACACTTCTTGCTGTTTCAGGTCCAAAGGTTGTATTTGGAGATGTGACACGCTGAGCCAGCACTTCAGTTGTTCCTATGGGTACTGCACAGCCAGAGGCTGGAGTTAGCCTGCCTTTGTTAAAAACAGCTCTACATGGTCAATAACAAGATGAACGCTGCCATAGCCTCAATCTTGGTCAGACACACTGACAAGTTGAGTTAGACGTAGCCTGACTCAGACGAAACGCTTAAGCACGGAGATATTACTGGTTTATTTTTTAATCTTACATTAAAGCCTCCTTCAAAAGTTAAAAGCACAGTCATAGCGGTCGGCTTAATATTAAACAGAGGCCAATGTGGGGCCATCCTATCAGTTCTGCAGGCTCAGACTTTTACTCATCAACCAGCCTAACTGATGAAACAGGGATGATGCTGACTCATTGTGTAACTGATTCAGGCTCAGGCACAGTGGGAGCTTACGCACCTACCTTTGCTTTCTGAAAGAATTTATGCTTCAACAGCTCTGAGGATGTTGGCCTGAAAAACAGCACGGTGAACATGAATGAGTCTGGTCAAGTGAGCATTTATCACACAGAACCTAGAAATGTTCTGCAACATATGTTAACATGGTGTTAAGTAGAAGTTAACTTACAGTCTATAGAAAAAAAGTTCCATGGACGATAAGTTAACTATCTGTAATAACACTTATTGCATGCTTTAAGCAGATTAAAAAAAAGAACATTATTGCCTTTGATTGAATGGATCCAGTGTGCTGCTGCAGAGTAATGTGTGTTGTATATTTATGTTGCAAGGCTTTATAGCCCCTGTCACACATGCATTCTGATAATTTACTAGAAAATGTCAGGATATTAGGTCTCTGACATTTTCCAGTTGACTTCAACAAATTTCCCTCACAGCTGGAGATTTTCCCCCATCAGACAGAGAGACAAAGAGTGACATAAAAAGGATGTTGCAGAAACAAAAGCATAAAGTTTACAGCATTTCCAAGATGCCGTATGAAGAAACAAAGTATTTTTTTTTACGAGGAGGCTGGCGTGTGAGTATAGTCAGGGGGGGAACAATTCTGCCGTTTGCGTTCACACTTGGAGCCAAACATTTCGTGATTGCATTGCATGTGTGGAAGGGGTTAAATGTAAAGGTTTTACAACTAACACCTTTTCTCTGGGTCCTTCTGAAGACACATGGAGATCAACTTCCTGAAGGATTTGCCGTATTTCTTTACCGTCTCCTTGTCCGTGATGCCGGTCTCCAGGGCTGGAGGGTCATTCTGCAGCGTCAGCATCAAGACCTGAAGAAACCAGAGAGTTGTTCAGTCAGACATTTAAAAATAAAAGTATGACTTTGCATTTGTTGTTTGGCATCAAATACACATTTCGAGGTAGGTTAAATTGCTCGACCATGCCTTCACCTTCATTGGTGGGTATTTGTGGTAAGGTGCGGCTCCTGTTGCAAGCTCAATTGCCGTGATCCCAAAGCTCCAAATATCTGCTTTGAAGTCATAACCCCTGACCTGTAAAGACAGAACCATATATCATCAACTTTTACAGATAATCTCCATCGTTACGTGTTAATAAGAACCACAAACTAAAACACAGAACGCAAAGTGTGTTCAGAGAAAAAAAAGGGTTGTCTGTCATAGAAGAGAGCAACAAAACAGACCATGATTTGAATGTGAACTGCTTCAGGCATGAGAGTCTTACAGAAGGTCTTGTAGTGCTGAGTCATGCAAGATCACTTTTGGCCACAGGCTTAAGATTTCTAAAATTGTTTCAGCTTCCTAAGTAAGGATGCAAGTAAGAAAGTGTAGACTTCTTTGTCAATGATCATTTGCTGTTTTTGCCTGTTTAGATACAGCAGTGTCTGACTGTGAGCTCCCCCGTTGCCATGGACACTTCTAGGCTAGAGACAACCAACCTGCTCCATAACCTCCGGGGCCATCCAGCATGGCGTTCCCACAAACGTCTTGCGCACTTTGTTTCTTGTGATGTCACCACCTGTGGATAGAAAGGCACTGACGCCGAAGTCTGAAGGAGAGAGAAGAGAGACAGAGGAGAAGAATGAAGAAAAACACACACACACAAAGCGTACATTATGATGTTTATTTCTTTAGCTCTTAGTCTCTGTGCATAAACACGCTGAGATGGAGGAACAGAGTTTGAAGTCTAACAGGTGGAAATCAGGTGATAGCATGACACAACTACTTCTTCACACTTTATCTGGATCAGCAGTGACAGCTGTTGAAATGTGGTGCTGCCCCGCGGCAAAATACCTGCAATTTGCACTGAGCCGTCATCCCCGAGGAGAATGTTTCCAGCCTTAAGATCCCTGGGAAAGACAAGACATGAATGTGTGTATTATAAGATTTACTTCTGACACAGAACAGAAGATTAAGTGCTTAGAGAAAGTCAAAACTAACTGTGAAACAAATAAAGTCAGAAAAAAACCGACTCATTTAAAGGTTAACTTGTGTTTTTGGAAACATAGCCTCATCTCTTATGAGATATGACATATTTAATTATGTTGCCTTCTTAAACCAGAGCTAAGGATCTCGTTTTTACTAAATTGCTGATTGAAAGATTCTCAAAAATGTCGATATGTTACACATCTTAGCGCAATAAAAAAGGCTTTACCGCTTCATTCTTTTTATTGTAAACTCGTTCACCTTCAGACTTTATTACCACCTCATAGAGTCTGCGGTTAATTTGTTCGTCTTTGTTCAGCCTCCCCTGGTGGTGATAAGAGGATTCAGCAGGGAAAGCTGTCTGGCTTGCCCGTCTGCCTCCGTGCACACTCTCACAAAAATGTCCAGGCTGCTTCACTGAGTGAATACTGCCAACTCACCACCCAGACAGAGTTGTCATAGCAACAGACTTTTAGAGCTATAGTCAACGGTTCAAGTTTGGCAAAAAAAAAAAAAAAAAAAAGTAAGGCGAGCAGGAAGGTCCCTAGGGACAAAATTCTGTTATCTATCCTGTTGAGAATTTCACAAAAGCAAATGTTGAGTTTTATTGGAGAAAGAAAAAGTACACCGGGGCACTGACAGACATGACATCATCTTCAAGGACTTATTATTAATTCCTTTTTCACAACTGACCAGATCAAGCTCGTTTAACTGTGATGAGAGGGGGGAGAGAATGATTCAAAAGAGATGCAGCCTCCTTTCCTGACCAGTTCATCTTGGTGCCAGACGGGGGCAGTAGAGACAAAAGTATGCAGCTTTACCAAAAAGAAGAATGCTGTTGGATCATTCCAGCAGAGATATTTTTCTCAATGAATGTAAAAATAGATGGTCTGCTTTGAAGATGACTTAGTTAAAAAAAAGATTTATAGGATATAACTAAGTCATTTTTAAAAAACTATAATCTCATATTAAAAGCCAGTTTGATGGGGGGCAAAAGTTGCAGAGATAATTGTTCTTCTCAGACAAGAAAACTGCTGAAGCATGCTTTAGAATGTTTGGCCCGAGCGGCCTTTCTCAAACGGGAAGTTTTAGCTTCATAAGAAACCTGCTCTGAACACACAATGTGTTTTTAGAGACGGGTCACAGTTTTTCTTTTTCCACGAGTGCTCCAGTAAAATAACAGATTCTGCAGTGACAAGAGCAGGGAGTGGCAGCGAAGCCACAGGGGGAAGGAATGCAGCATGTGTAACATATTAGAACCAATTGGCTGACAGCAAAGATGGGGATTCCCACCCAAGAGCCAAATGACTGCTGGGAAAATAAAAGCATCCTTAAACTACATAAGATATGGAATCGGCGGACTATTTTGTGTCCTCTGCTGAAACTGGGTTTTCAGCCATTTGCTCAGGCTGTAAAAGTAGTCTGTGTTCTACATTTGTGTCTAGACGAGTTCAACTATGTAACTGTCGCACTAGGGTTGATGCAGATGAAAATGCAACATGACAGCCTAAAGGGCTGCCGGCTGCCGTACAGGCGTCTGTCGCTCCGCGGCTCTCCGCCTCGTCCCAGCGTCACTCCGCTGCCCTGACATAACAGCTAGGTGATATCAGGTCACAGTTACCCTCCAGTTTTCTAACACGTGCTGCTTCTGCTTAATCAAGAGCGTGCTCATCCTCCACCTACATACAACAGGGATGCTTCACTGTCTGGTAATTTGAGATTGTTGCTTTTTAAGGATTCGAGGGGAGGTGCAGAGTTCACCACCTGAGGCTGAAAGGCGAGTCTGGGAGTATCCCAAAATACTTTTCCTCGTTTACACAACCACCGCCCCTCTCTCAGTGGGTCCCATCTCGACTTCTACTGCCTCAGCCTGCGCTTAAAGTGAGCTATAATTTATTGAAGTATTGTGGGTTCAAGCTAGGCCAAATATCTGAGTTTTGAGAGGATGTTGGTGGAAGATGATAGTTGTCCTCCAGGTAGGGAGGGGCATAATTGTCTACACCAAACAACATGGCTTTGAATGAAGTCTTACATGTGTCATAGAAAATCAAAAAGTCAGGGGATCACTAATCTCCATTCACTCTGCGTGTAAATACAGAATCTGAAGGTAGGGCACCAGATTTTGGGAGTACAAGTTGTTCTGCTTTAGTTGTAGTCAAACTGGTAACATCCAGCAGAGTTTCAGCGCTCTTTGACTGTGTGCATCAAAACTGGAGCAATAAGGGCGCAACGCAATCTGCCGTAATGCAATCCCAGAACACATCAGGTCACATGTAGCGACGATTTAGCTTTAATCTAAGTCTCTGAAGAGACATCTGCATGTAAGTGCAATACACTTAAAAGAAATCGTCTCTCAACACCATTCATGCTTCTTCAGTGGGACCGGTCACAAAGGCAAAGCACCGCTAACTGATGGCTAAACTGAAAGTCATGAAAAGCTGGCCATCGCTCCAAGAGGCATGTATTGTCGTCAGATAATAGCTAATAGGTTACGAGATTGGGGGGGGGGGGGGGGTCGCAAAATTTCAGTAGGACAAAATATTTTGGGATGGCATGAAAGTCTCTATAAACACACTCCATCCAATAGAGGAAGAGATATTTTCAAAGAAGACTGAAAACTTTGAGACGCTAATGAACCGAGAAGACTTGGCACAAGATCACTGAAATCCCTTGAGTTCATCCTCGGGACGTTTCGAGTAGCTGTACTTGATTTAATGGCGATTCATTCAGATGTTATGACATTTCAATGGGGAAGTGGTCGACTGACAGCAAGTGTAGTTCATTATCCAGAATAAGTGTTGACATATTAAGTCATCAGATGAAACTTTTGGAAGCTTTTAAGTTGATGCACTAGAGAGCAAATTTGGGTTATGGAGTTTTTTTTTTATTCACTCTATGTCAAGATAACTTTTTGTCAATAAAGCTCTAACACTTTACTACTGCGGTCATTTTGAGACACTGTTAATGTTTGTTTTTAAATGACTTCCTCAGATTGTAAAATTCAACCATTAAAAAAAAAACGTATCTCTGACAAATACGACCAGAATATTGTATGTAGGTGATGACTTAGATAAAAAGATGTCCAATGACACTGCATCATTCACTAAGAGTGATTAAGGGGATCTAATTGCGTCCCTCTAACACTCATTGAGAAACCACGGAGGCTATGGTTCACTGCAGCAGATTGTAACGCTCCGAGAAAAGGCTGCAGAGTGTAGACAGTCATTAACATTCACAGGAGAGGAAGAGGAGGAGGGAGGAGGAGAAGGAGGGGGAGGGGGAGGGAGGAGGAGGTGGTGACACAATGCACCATGCAAGTTCAAAGAAAAACTGTAGCGGAGAGGAAAACGGCAACCTGCCGTTAAAAGTCCCAACTCCTACAAGTCAAGCTCCTATTGGAAGAATAACTCATTTATCATACATGTATATATTTTTAAAGCACATTAAAGCCTTTCCAATCTGATGCCAGAAACTAGAAGGTGTTATGTAACCCGAGAAATATTGGTAAATGAACGCTGTTTGTGTGGTCTCTTCTTATTTATGAGCGACTGAATGACTGATGAGAACAAGCCAAATGAAACTGTCAAGAAGATTGATCTTTCTCATCTGGCAGACCCTGCACCTTGCAGCTCTGCTGGTCAGTTCACCTACAGTGACATCACATCCTGGTGCCAGGCTCATATTGCCCCCTAACAGGGCTGTAAAAAGAAGGTTTATGAGGCGCCTTGTTGGGTCCCTTATGGAGATGAAATACCTCCTCTCTTTTAGCCGTGCCCTTTCCAACCACAAAAATATCTTCCCTTAGCTTTGCTTTGAATTGTCATGTGTCATTTTTTTTAAAGGTTTATTTTTGGGTGTTTATTAGAGATAGGAAAGTGGATAGAGTCAGGAATCGGGGAAAGAGAGAGCGGGGAATGACATGCAGGAGAGGAGCCACATGTCGGATTCTAACCCTGGCTGTCCGCTTGGAGGACTATACCCTCGGTACATGGGGCGCGCCCACTAACCACTAGGCTAACGTCACCCCCACAGCTAGAGAGTCTATGTTCCCGTAGGCAGCATAACTTCAGTCATTAACTGGTCATTACTAAACTGCTGACTGAGTCATTTCCCAAGCAGGGCCCTGCCGTGAACTCACAAGACAACGCCAGACCCACGATAACAATAATATCCTGATATAACAATATGATGCAAGACAATCATACAATAAAAAAATCACGATATCGGATTAACTGTATATGAGTATGCCCCTAAGTTCAGGCTTGATGTATTTATTCACTTCAGTTTGGTGTTAGTTGGACTTCTTATCAAGCTTCATCTCTGAATTTGTTTTAATCGCTGCCTGACATTATCCAGCTGTCTTCTTCTTCTATCTGCTGTCAACTTCTTCTTTGGCCAGTTCACTTCCTTTCATGTTAGCCTCATTCATGTCATAAGCACCACTTAGCGGAGACATGAAGTTGTGACACAGTGAGTCAAATTGCCCGGGAAACCTTTTTAAAAAAAATGGAAATATCGATATTTGGCACTAGTGATTTGATAATCATATTACCCAAGTCAAGGCAATTTTATTTGCCGTATTTCTATTTTGGTCCCATCACTACTAAGAAGACATGAGGTTTTAGAGATGAGAGAGGAAAATAACTATCCACAACAGTTAGATCGTCAATGTCTCTTTTGATAAATACCTTAAAGCCTGATCTAAAAAGAAAAGGCGTTTTTTCCTCTCGTCGTGTGTGTGATGTCTGCCTTCTCCTGAGGTTAGAGTGCAAGTGTCACCCTTGAATCACTGCCTCTCTGAGCTGCTGTAAACGTGCAGGTAGAGCACTTCGCTGTCTTGTGTTACTATGTCTCAGGTTGAGGCCATACAGCCCTGACCGCAACACTCTAATTGCTTTTTCTGCCGTCCTGAGTTGGATGGAACCTACCATGTGACTCTTTCTCTCTTGCTCCCTCTCGTCAAGCCTCACCCCCCTTGGCTCTCTCCGTCACCCCTGCCCCAGAGGCTCCGACTCATATGATCCAGCTTACACAGGAGGAACAGCGCACGTTTACATCAGCAGACACCGATCAAATGACCGCCGCCTCTCACGCTCTCAGCATGTCAGTGATTTTCAGCGCTGGGGTAATACCTCCCATTTTCTTTTTCAGCAGTAGAACCTCAGTGCCCCGGGGCGGCCAGAGCTGATGAATGAATGATCTGTTAATGAATCCCTAATGTCTCCTTAGACCCGGCACAGAGTACTCAGGAAAAACATTCCCCTTCTCTCTGGCTCTGACTGATAACCCCGTCACACTGGGCTGAAAGTGGATACTTAAAGGCTGCAGCAGAGGTATACTGCAGTTGATTTTCCTTTTAATTAACACCCTAATTCAAAGAGTGGCTACACTAATTCCTTGCATCTCTACCTATACTCTCTTCAAGATAAGGAGTTTCCTAAGCAGCAGCCTAATGAGGCAAAGCCTCGTCTTCACAGCTAAAAACAACATCTGTCATCCCAGTCCATGGTCAAAGCTTTCGATCGCCCTCTTTCACTAAGTTTGTCCTTAGCTTTCTGCTCTGAAAACTTAACCAAGGCAAAAAGTAAGGCATTATTTACACACACACACACACACACACACACACACACACACACACACACACACACACACACACACACACACACACACACACACACACACACACACACACACACACACACACACACACACACACACACACACACACACACACACAAACACACACCCTGTCCTGGGCGATATGTGTGCCAGTGGGAGAGGAAGGGAGACAAATAAAAAAAAAAAAGAAGTAATGAATACTAAAGACAGACGAGGTGGTGTAAGGACTATTACAGCCCAGAGTCCACTGGGTTCATTGTCACAGCTTAAGTGCAGGGACTTATCCAGGTCTTGAACTGGCTCAGAGGAGGGCTTTCAGGATCAGATTTCCTGTGGTATGCAAATCTGTCATTGACACATTCCACCGGTGCACATTCAAATAGTAACTAAAAGATTATCAGCACAGTAGTGGTCGTCTACTTATGGATTTTTTTTTGCATTGGAAGTCATGAAAACCCCTGAGTGGGCGGATTTTTACCAAAATAGAGCTGAATTATCCCTCGAGGTCTCCTCCTCTTATAAACAAACAGACCAGGTAATGATAATCTGTAACAATACAGTTCACCAACTTAAACTCCAACAGGGCTTTAGGACGAGCTGCAGCTAATTTAAGCCACTTAACTGAATACTATCTTTCTATGACCTTAATGATATTGTTAATGAAGATGTGACTTTTAGACACTATCAGGATTTGTTGGAAGTAAATGTTTGGTCCAGAGCTGGAACTTTGGGAAACTCACAGATAAGTATCTCGAATCTGAAATATTCGACTCATATTGGCTGATATCAGAGTTGTGCGAGATATTGATCTAAGAAGAAGAAGATCAGGAGAATAAATGTGACCAAAAAGTGATTTGACAAACTTCTGAATCAGGCGAAGCCCCTCTTTGGTAACATTAAAAACACCTAAGAGGTACAACATGAGCACATCATTCCTGCTTCTTCTTCTGGATCACTTGTTGTAGACTCACTGGGGTTAGTTTACTGCCTCATCTCCAAACAGAGCGGGATGACACTCCTGACCTTTAGGAGTGAAAGTGGCATGCTGAAAAATGCCATTTCCCATTTCCTATCTGCCTATACTGATAACTAACACCAATCACTTCTGTGTATTGAACTATGCATTAAATCATAAACTAAGACCATGAAGTCATTTCACAGACTGCTAAAACATCTGAACTGAACAATGGAAATAAGTGTGCAGGCAGCAGGATGCCACATAATGAGGATCTCATAGTAACACGATAAGTCCAGATAATGTAGAATTACACAGTCATGCTAATAAGTACACTACTGCACCTTATGACAGTGGGCATTAGCATAGCTTAGCTGAAGATATGCACTGTTACTGTCATGTACAGTCGTCTGTTTTAAAGTGGGAACCAACTCGTATCTGCATGACTGCCCTCAAACAGAATTTCTGTGCAAATAACAAGATTAAAATACTGCACTAAAAATACACAGCGTCCCATGTAGTGGAGGTAGTGGATTTAATATAAGTAAGACATTTTAGAGGAGGAACAGAGAGGAGAAAGTCAGGGGTAGAGTTGAGTATTTGGGCTCCATTAACCCTCAAGGTGAAGTCTTATAAAGCTGCCGTGTTAGTAGACAATGGAACGTCCTGTGTCTGCTTGATTACAGTACCAGAGTGGAGGGCTGTGAGTCTTGTTACCTGTGGATCTGTCCGTTCTTGTGTAGGTACTCCAGGCCATCGAGCACGTCTTTCAACACCGTGGCTATACTGGCCTCGTCCAGGACGCCCGTCTTGTGTTCGCCTCGTGAGATGGTGTGCTTGATCACGTCCAGCACGGAGCCTGGGAAACAACCACAGGACGGTGGTTAATAAAAAAAAAAAAGAATTCAATGATGACACGCGTCGATTATCTCTGATGAAAACTACATTTGTGACTGTCAACGTTAATGTCTGAGAAAAAAATGAAAACTATCCAGAGTAGGGCCTCAGGGTGAGGAAACTGTCTGTGTCTGGTCTTGAGATGACTTAGCTCCCGCATCAATGAGAAAGTCACCTCAGGCCAGCTCCAAATAATTTGTTAAACCTACTCTAAAAACCAAACCATATTTATGAAAACAAAAACTTCCCCATGGATTGGCAGGCTATTAGTCAAGATAATTAGTTTATAAGCTAATATTGTTTGGGTGAATCAGACTGCGGATACACACAAGAACTTTTTCCCAGTTTCACTGAGGGAAGAAACATTGAAGGGAAAAACCACTGATTTAGTTTGGTTAAGACAAAATCCCTTTGGTCAAATAATCACCATGACCTTTGACTTTGGCCATGGCACAACAAACCAATGGTATAGAAAGACAAATCAATACATTCACTTGTATGCATACTTTAATGGTTTACGGAAAGAATCAGTTTTTAAGCTGTGATTTTAGAGAGCAGAGTCGGTATCTCTAAACACTGTCAGATTTCTCAGTGAGTGAACAGCCACAAGCCTTGAATTGTTGATAATTTTTTTGGACTCGGTTCAGTGACTTTAAATTAGATTTTACTTTGGAGGCACACAGGCTTGAGGTTTTTTTTTCATCCAAATGAGACTCATTTGGATGTTGAGCTCACAGTTTAAAAAATCACCATGGCTACTGTCAGAGTCATGACATTATTTGTTTTTCAATAGAGCAGCGCAAAGTTTTCTTTTTACCCCAGTGACATCATCATTACGTCCGTCTCTCTGCAGTTCAATTCAATTTAAAAGTTCACAAATATGAACTAAGCTCCACAGTGACATATTGTGTGTGCATTTACCCATGATGCCTTAGAAGTGGCCTGATATCTGCATAAATAGTTGGTGTTCATGTTGACATTGGAGGTTATAAGTCAAACTGTTGCTTTGTTTTGAGTGTTCCTGGCTGAATAGAGAACTAATGTTTCTCCGCTCACTGACCCGAAAGTTCACCCCGTCTCACTCGGCCCGGCTCCGGCTGAATAAAAAGGAGTGCTCTGGATGAAGAGCAAGACTGCTCTGCTGTGAGAGTTTGATTTCTTTTGTGCAATTTTCCAAAAGAATAAAGCACATCTCTCTGAAAAGCAATTTCAC
This sequence comes from Labrus mixtus, assembly GCF_963584025.1. NCBI lineage: Eukaryota > Metazoa > Chordata > Actinopteri > Labriformes > Labridae > Labrus > Labrus mixtus. The sequence continues at coordinate 15,352,677 of NC_083630.1, read as the reverse complement.
TATTTGCATTCGGTTTGACAGAAAAATGGGCGAAAAGATGGAACGACACTTGCCTGACAAGCTGCATTGTGCTGCAGTGATACAGGAACACAAGCTGCCATACTGTCCACATATCCCTCCATATCTTTCTTACAAACACACACACACACACACACACACACACACACACACATACATGGGGTGCAAAGATATTTATTTGCTAAATCACTTCAGGGTGCCCTCGCCTGGAGCTCTCAGCCCAGCACTGCATAACCCTGAGGAGACAGCGATGACTGGCCACCTGAGACTAGACAGTGTTATTGCAGAGCGATTTAGACACATCAGGATGTAGCGGCGAGGCAGAGCAAGAAAAGAGAGGGAGGGCGAGCCGATGGGTTCAACGGGTTCTTCTTGCAGTTACAGTGCACGGCAGAAATTGTGATTCAGCAGTGAGGAATAGAAAAGAGACCCCATTCAAAGAGAGGACGGATGAAAATAGGCGGTAAAAGCAGACTACGTGTGTGTGTATGAGTGTGTAAGATAGTGGGTGTGTATGCGAGATAATTCGAAAGAAGCGAGAGGAGGGTGAAAGAAGAGTGAAGCCTTGCGTCTCTGATGTGACAGTTCTTTGAAGCTCATTGAGAAAAGGCAGCCTGTTTGACTCCTCTGTTCTCCCTGCATGGTTGCCTCCTCTCTCAATGCTTCTGTGCTCAGTATGAGATTCATCTGCCTGTCTGAAGTGGCTTCAGGGGGGGGGGGGGGGGGGGGGAGCATGTGACAGGAAGTGACAGGTGACAAGGAGGAAGCTCCTGAGGAAAGAAGTGTGTTTGAAGTCAGGTCTGCATGAGAGGAGATGTAGTCTAATGGTAGTAGTAATGAGCCAGGAGAACATTGTTTACCTGCAGAGTAATGACAGAAATGCATGTCGCAAAGTGCCACACATTTCAGCAGTAACTGTCAATGAAGTTATTGCTAAATGTAATGAACGGTTTCATTTAGCTATTAAAATAGGCTACACGTGTTGTATGGTTTTGACCAGTGTTCAACTTTGCTTTCCTAACTTTCAGTGTTTTCTGAGTGTTTTCTTACCTACCGTGCTTTTTTATTTTTTTTACTGTTTTCTATTGATGAATGACTATTTATTAGACATATTTGTATCTACTGTTTTTACCTCAACTTTTATTGCCTTCTTAGACTTTAAAAAAAAAACAATTATTTTATGATTATCTTGTGAAATGTTTGAAATGCTGTTTGTGCCTGTCTGAAGCACATTGAATTGCCTGCTGTTTGAAAAGTGCTCTATAAATAAACTTGCCTTCAGACTAGTCGACCAGTCTGCTTTATATTTACATTTAATCAACAGGAAAATGAGTCACTGGTAAAATCCCTGGTGCCAATTCTTGTGGCCGAGTCAGTATCGGCTTCCAATAGTGTGGTATAAGTTCTGTTATTCAAGGCAATAAACCAATACTGGCTCTTCTTTACTTTTTCAGGTACGTTACCATTTTGCAACACAAACCTACAACAATGAAGCGCTTCAAGAGTTTAGCATGGGTCTAAGCTAGCATGTGAGCATTAACTTCACCAATGATTTGTATATTTTGATATCTGGGGAAACTTGGTATCACCCAAGACTGAAGTAAAGGTATCAGACTTGGTACAGCTAATGAAGTGTTATTGGACCATCTTAAAACAAAGAGAAAGAAGGAGAGTAACGGAATGACAAAAAGAAGTGAAGAACAGTTTCCTTGATCATAGATTGCCAAGTCTTCTTCAAGCCGAGGCAGCAGTGAGGGGAGATTATTTCTAAAGTGCACACACACACACACACACACACACACACACACACACACACAGCTTGATGCAGACTTTGGAGGACCACTAAATGTCAGCCTTGTCAGCCTCTTTCAGATGCATTTGATTGAACTCTGCATGCTTCATTAGGTTGTTTCAACTGGCTGACACTTTTACTGACAGGTTAACAATCAAAAGTTCATTTTGCATGGGAAAAGACTGAAGCTTCAAAGATAAATGACACCTGTTGGGCCGTGTATGAACAGGACATGTCCAAGGCCCAGAGGGAAGACAAATCACAGGGCATCAATGAAGTCTTGACAGTGCGGTGCACTACAGAGCGTGTAAAAACTCTGGAAAATGTCAAATCATCATTTCATGCTGGATTAAGCAAATCTCTCATTTTTTCTTTGGATTTCAAACTCAAACTGTGAAGGTTCAACATAACGCCTCTTGACTCCGCTACATCAAGCCCGGTCAGTTAAACAGACTTCTCGATCACCTGGTCCGAAGCATGGGACGCAGGGAGAGGATACGAAGAGAGAAAAGGGGAAGAGAGGGAAATAGGGAAAAGTGGACAAAGGAGGTGAGAGCTTGTGCCAAGAGTGCAAAAGGCCGATGGGGAATGCCAAGCAAAGTTAAAAAGGGTGGAGGGAGGGTGTGGCACGAGGGAGACATAGGTGGTGAAGAAGAGATGATTGTTGGCTCAAGTTTCCGTCAAAACTGTCGTATGCTGCATCATTTTCTACGGGACGGGAACACTATGACACAAAGGTAATTCTGCATGTTAAGACACCATTGTCTTTACTCTGTGAACCTAGATTCACAATCAAAGCTCCCTGTCAGCATTCTGGCAATAGCTGAGGGCCACATCATGATGTGACAAATCCACTGGCTCCAAACTTGACAAAGTCTTTTCATATGCTAAATTCAAACCGTCAATAACAATCTGTCTTAAGCTGGAATTCACTCGGAGTGGCATTTCGATTGAGCTCGGCAGCCGTGATTGTGGGTCGGTGAGGGGCAGCACACTAATCTCCTGGGAACACATTCCTCTGCTTGCTTTGGCATGACTCATATTCTATCCCTGTGGGCATCAGTGGATGTCTCTTAGATGTGAATCCAGTCGCCGACAGGTTATGCAGCGCTGTAATGAAACAGTTGTTCGCATGTCACATTCGGAACAGGATTTTTCCTGAAAAGTTCTGTGCATGCTGGGTAACTACCTGAAAAGATGAGCTCAAAAAGGTCTGGCCTTGAAAGGACTTTCCAGAGAGGATTGAGGGGATCTTAGAGCTCTTCCCATTACATCATTGTATTTGGACATCCGATATTAAAGTGTATGATCTAAGGAGCCTCGCATTAAACTCACTTTCACTAATCTCAAAAAGTTCACAGGTTCAACAGTTCATCAGCATCAAGGATGACTGTAAGACTCTTACTGAAGGGAGTGTCAAAATGAATCCACTGATGTAAAGGGTTTTTGTGTAACATGCATACCTGCAATTGTAGCCTCTAACGGCGTACAAACTTATGTATTTGAACTGACACCACGATTTAAAAGTGAGTGTTGGCAGGTTTCAGTGGCTTCATTGGCTCTTTTAAGGTATGTTGCTGTAAAGGGAGACTTTCTGGATCTGTGGAAGACCGGCACTGGCTTGCACCAGCTATACTCAAGTTAAAATGTAGCCGAGTTTGAATGTAATTGCTCATTACGGACGCACGTCTTGTGATTTAGGTGTTGCACCAGCTGAGATAGTTCAAACAATGGTAGAAGTTTAAAACTTCAATCTTACACCCAGGTTGTAGTAGGTGTAAAGTCCTCCGTAAAACACAGTCGCCATGGTGTATTGTTTTGAAAGGTTGACTAACTTGTAGGATGATGAAGGGGTAGAGGTGTTTTCCTGCCTGTTTGGCGTTACCAGGGCGCTCTCTGCGATACATTACATCCCTTAGAAATGTATGATGGTTTTGTTTGTACTCCTGATTTCTTTTTCAATGAGCGGAGATCTTTTGCTCCGCCCTATACTAGAGTACCGTTAAACTACCTGTTGTTTACGTTGATGATTTCACCCCGTAGTTATTTTACACTTGCTGTAGATTAAGGGTGTAGGCTTTAGTTATCACCTTATCGTGAAGTGCTGTCATATTTTACAAACCTTTTGGTCGCTTTTTCTCAATTAATTGCCGTCAGCAGAAGCTATTTTAAGCTGTTAGTCTCTTAAATGAAGCACCACATTCAGCACTGTAAAAAAACATTAAGAAAAATGCTTTTCACTCGTTGGTCACATGAAGTTAAAAACTTTGTTTCTGCTACAATATTTTGGTTAGTGTTAGTGTTACACTCTACTAGTTTAGATGAACATTAACATCTGTGTTGTATAACCAGAACAATGACACAGCTTAAGTTACAAACTAACTAGATTCAACGTAGGGTTTAACTTTACACCATAACTTTATACAGAACTTACACAGAGCTGGTTGTTATGGGCCATAACAACCACGATGAAAATAAGTGACCTATCAGCCGGCCTTTTGCATATCAGTTAAAATTCCATTCAGTCCTACTAGTATCTGCAAGTGACTTGTGCTTTAATCCCTCAACATGTGAGAGTGATGTGCGGTGCACTTGGATGAAGCGAGTTGTGCGCTGAGAATAAAAGTGCTGCAGGTCCCTCCTGGGTACAAGACACGATCCATAGGAGGCAAAATTACAGGGAATGCTGTATATTTTAAAACGAGCGTCGATGACGTCAACAGCGCCTTTCTAAAGGGTTGAAAGATTATCAACTTGAAGCACTGAGAGTGGCCACACAAAAAAGGCAGAGCACCCAGAAAAAAGGACGCTTGGCATTGTGTTTTTTCTCCGGAGCGACCACCTGCTGCTGCAAACACTCTCTCCTTATTGAAATCAATTTAAAAAAAGGACGCTGGGGCCCAGAAAAAACACTAGCTGGACACGGGGCCTCAATCTCTTTATGCAGCCTTTAGTCTTTCAGCCAAGTGGGGTCAGTGGGAGGCGTTTGCAGTTGGCCTGTCATTTCCTGTCATGTGCAAACCCAAGTGGTCTAGTGCTATTTAGTTTCACAACATTCTTTGTAAGGACAGGGAGAACGTACTTTCTTACTTTATCATCAGGACATTATGAACGAAACTTGGTATGAAAACATCTCGAGCAGATAACAGATCAACGATGGAGTTGAAATCCGTCTTTTAACAGTCAGAGAGAAGACCAGGGTGGTTTCAGAGGGTGGATACAGGGGAAGAGGCAGGACTTTGGCCTTCTCAGAGCTGGTATGCTCTGCCTTGTGGAGCGATGCTCTATAAACCAGACCTCATTTAAGGTCTGTCTCCATGGCAGACGACTCCACGGCCATCATTTAATTACACCGCACAATAAAACCCAACATCAAGGGCCTCTGTTTAACGGGGATAAGGGGAATGAGAGAGGCCATCTTGAGCGGTGTCTGCTCCTGCTGTGCGGCTGGCTGCCTGCTCGAGCGTCGCTTGGCGGGCACCATGCCCCCCGGCCCAGCTGCAAGGCGGCTGCCAAGCAGCTCATGTCTCGAGTGTATCCCAGGGAGCCTGGCATGCCACCTGGGCACTATCCGTTACAGTGGGACGCTGTTTACACAGAGGGGCTGAGAGGAACAGGGGAGGGGGGAAACAGAGAGTAAATATTTGGTGTGTGGATCTATCCGTGTACTCCGGAGCTCGTCTAATAAAGCCTGTGAGACCAAAAACAGGATAAAGAAAGAAATGTGGATTTTTACATCTTTGCATACATTAGACCATAGCTCCCTTAAAACACTCTTCATTACGAAGAAAAAGGAAACCACTGCTTCTTTCTTATCAAATGTGGCAGTTTGTGTCTAGGATTCCTCACATCCACAAGAACAAAAAGCTCTTTTAGATCTTACTTAGAGCTTACTGATTCTGGTTAAAAAAAACAACCAGAAGCAGATGCAATCCTTGGATTTTAAGGATCTTTCTCTCCGTGGTGGCCTCCTCTTCATGCTCCTCTCACTAGTTAATTGCAGCGCTGCCACATGGATGCCATGAAGCCGGCCTGCGGGCTGTTATTACCTCTAACCTGTCATTAGCTCCTTCGCTGCTCTCAGTTAAAGCCCCAGAAAGAGCTGCAGCTCACATGGGACACAATGAGGATCAGTGCTGTCACATTCCCAACAATCACAGTTAACATCAAGGGCAGCAGGTAACCAGGATCTTCCTACTGCCCCTCTTGTGTGTCCAGGGGAACCTATCAAAATCTCCAGACCTCCTTGATATGACTTTAACACACAGCTCTGTTTGATGCGTTCACAAAGCTGATCAAACTATCAGTTTATTTTTCATCAGAAACTAAAAAAAAAGTGATTGATTCCTTTGTCTGCCCTGGCTCTAGATAGTCAGAGTGAAACACAGAAGAAAAGAGCGATGTAAAAAAATGTAAAAAAAACCCAGAAAAGAATGGGAAAACATGTGCACTTACCGCCACTGAGCAGCTTCATAACCAACCAAAGCTCATCTTTAACCACGAAGGAGGTGTAGTAAGACACGATGTTGGGATGGTGGCACTGGCTCATGGCTTGAATCTCTTTCTATTAAAAAAAAAAAAAAAAAAACAGGGAAGAAAGAATTGAATTCATCATGGTAGTACATAGCGTTTTGATGATTTCATGACAAACAAGCTGTTTATTTTTAGCTGTTTAAAAAGACTTTCATTCCATTTCAGGTCCCATGAACTCAGTTTATGACATTCATTATCCCTTTCCAGAAGCAACAGGCAAACAAAACAGTTTTAGAGCAGTTAATAGTTGTGGTGGTGGTGGCGGTGAGATGAGCACATAATATGCATTCTTTGTGATTCATCCAAGGTGAATTGTGCCTAGAAGCTGACTATTCTCTTTTGACTCCCACAGTAAGGTATGAGAAGAGCCTGGAGGAAACCAACTGAAAGCAGATACAATAATCACCTAGTCCTTTGACGCTGCAGCTATTCCTGATATTCAGTACAATGCTTAAGATCTTAATGACGTCAGAAGAGAAAACAGGCGAGGTCAATATAATGCATATCTATGCAGAAGCGAAAAAACAGCCAGAGCTCAGTCCTTTACACAGCTGTAAAGCTCCCTGTGTGTGCGTGTGTGCGTGTGCGCGTGTGTGTGTTTGGAAAGCAGGGGAGCTGAGGTAATGCTGGCACAGAGGTCTAATCCATCACTTCAGCACCGGTCCTAAAAGTCATTTGAGGATAGAGAAGCTTCCGAGGAAAGAGAAAATCCAGCTGACTTCAGAGTCAGGAGGCTTTTGCTTCTGTTTCTCCATTTCAACGACTTGACAAACGACTGAACCTGTTACTGGAAATCCATTTTAACACTACCTGTACTTAGGCATCACCACAAACCTCTTCCAGCTTTTGAAACAATATCACTCCTTACAACACAGCGAATGAAAGAAATGACCAAACGTTCCAAATGACCCTTTGAAAGCACCGGGCCACTTACCAAATTATTATTATTATTATTGCTATCAAGCACAGATAGTTATAACATCTTGCTTTTAAAAGGAGCTAGGCAAACATTTCCTGTCCTCTCCTCAGGCTTTCAGCCACACTATGATGTGCAAGAGCTGCAGTTTCTCTACGTTGGGTGTGCAGTCTTTAAATCGATATCGGCCTTCTCATCTAATTATAGGCTCACACCACAAACGATTATATCTGTCCAGATTCCAGAGTGTTGTTTAAAATAGCCACTGAGAGTTGTTAAAGACAGGTGCAGCACAAGCCTGACACCTGAGAAACCGAAACACTTGGGCCAAAAAACATTTGTCAAACGTTTCGATCAATAGATGCTTGCGGGGGGTTGAGAAGTAAGCAATCGAAGGCTGATGTTCCATCTGTAGAAATGCTTCGCTTACACAACGTGCATTAGCAGCAGTGTCCCTCGGCTGCACAGTCATCACTATTGAGCCTGTGGCCTTCAGTGAGTTCTTCAGGCGAAGGGAGGCTAAAGCAGGCAGGTGACATGTTGATGCCGTAAGAGAGCACTTGACAAAGGGTTGTTAAAAAAAAACTAAACTGAGTCATAATGAGGGTGGCTACAGACTGTGACATGTACAGACATGCTCACAGATTTGTGGACAACAACAGTGAGGTGAAATGTGTGAAAAGAAGAAGAAACTGAGAGAGCTCGAGATAGCAACAGTTTTCTTTCGGGCCAACAGGTGAGCCCACACACGACTCTCCCTCTCAGTAACGCCTTTTGGGATTATCAAGCAGCCTAATAACTTCCAGTCTGTCGGGCCAGACAGCGAGCTCTGTGGGTCGTCTCCCCTATCGTTCATACTCTGGATACAACAGGCCGAGAGAGAACAATGATAATATCACCCGTTGGCTGCTAACACCCCCCCACCCCCTCCCAGCATTTGCTCTCGACACAGTGGAAGGGGCAGGTCGCCACCGCTCTGTGGGCCAGGGTAACCCCAGAAAAGAAAAACAATGGGATAACAGGGAGGATATCGTGCCCTGGCAGTTGGCAGGTTTTCCCATCTTTTCCAGCAGACAATGTGTGAATCAGAGAGACTCTTTGTTGTGGGGATTAGGTCACTGTAAACCTCTGCAGCGGCAAAGACAGGGGAAATGTTCTCATCGCTCAAAACATATTCGTATCCCGTCTGTCTTGTTGAGTTTCACGTAACTTTGCATTGTGAAAATATATTTCTGAGGTTTATTTTTGGCCTTTTACGCCTTTTGTTTGGAGTGACATGCGGGAAAGGACACGTGTCACTCCCACTGCTTGAGGACTATAGTCACACAGTGCATGGGGAGTTTGCACCACTAGGCTACCGCAACCCCATTAAAATAGTTTTGCAGTACCCCCCAATGACCACTGGGGGGGAAAAAAGTATTTTCAAGTATTTCTGCATGATAGCAAAGTCACAGCACAGTTTGCACTTCAGTGAAGGCAAAATAAACTTCTCTTCCTGTAAATTATCTGGCTTTATTTACATATCTAGTTTATGTTGGAACATGGAACACTAGATTCCTTTTAAGCACATTCAAACACGAAGAAAAAACACTAATGAAGGACACATTATAGTCTTCTTATTTCTTAAAGGAGGGATTCTCCACTTTTTCTCTCTCTTTATGTTGAGATAACGGAGCTGGTTTCAATTATAATGGATTAATGTATCTCTTAATCTTGTTTTTTTTGGTAATAACAGGTAATAATTGTAATATTCTGGTCATCTTTAAAACAGAACTACCGGTAGCTGGTCACACGACAGGCCAGGTCATGACATGCCATGCTGCCATTGCCCACACTAATGACGTAAGTTCAGCCTGATTCTGTTTGCTTTGAGCTTTTGCAGCTCTCGGGATAAGAGATGAATTAATCTGAGATCTTGATAAACAAGTGAAAATGACTCACTCTCATGGTAAAACAAAGTCATTAAAATGTATGGCTGCATGTTCTCTTAAGGCTTCCACAGGAATGATAAAGTATGGTTTAACTGCATCTCTTTTGTATAGTGTTCCTGCAGGCAGGAGGTGAGCCACAACTCTGGATCAATAAACACATCAAACACACTTACATCAGCATGCCATCATTCTTTCTATCAGCACTACCTTCCTCTCCTTAGTGGATACCTCTTTGCTTTAAAAAGCCAGTAACCCTTGACTGATATTTCCTCAAAATGTCAACCCATTTCCTGTTTGTTTAAAGAAGAAAGGTAGTGAAACAGTGCATTCACTGTAACGTAACTGACAAAACGTTGGTTTATTTTAAACAAAGACATTACACTGGAGTATTCCATCTTATGATGGGTCTATAAATTCACATCAATGCATCGGGTAATCAAAGTTCAACACACTAAACCGCTTCAGTTGGTTTAGCCTGGGAAAGCCTCTGCAGGAAACGGACATGTCCAGGCCACTGTGTTTTTCTGTGTCCTGACTGAAGGCAGTATTTGGCGCGTTTGAGGACCTTGAAACTGAGCAAAAATAAATAAATGACCTATTGTCACAAAGGGAATACAGTGCTGGGTCACAAACTGGTGCCACAGAATCACACTGACAGCAGACACACAGAGAAGCTACTATAGAAGCAATGTTACGTCACACACACACCACACACCACACACACCACACACACACACACACACACAACAGAGGAACAGAAGCACTTACTTAAATCTGATCTTAACGCTGAGAACTCAAATATACTGAATCACTTCCTCAGCTTCAGGCAGACTTCCTATGCCAGAAATGATTGCTGCAACTAGTGTTGTCACGACATCAGAATTTTAAACTTGATGATACAAGTAAAAATCAAAAGTTATCCATACCTATTTTACTACAGCAACAAATACAAGTCCTTAGTACGCCAAATTTGTGAAATATTGTTTTTAACTACTTAAATCGCAAGGTCTGCAAAAACAGCACAAATAAATTGAAGCTGAAATGTTTTGTTTTTTTGCACTTTAGGCAGTTTCATTTTCGCTGTCACCGCTTCTATGCTCTAACTTTTGCATCTTCATGAGATGGCAAAGGGACTTGAGAGACACCAATATTTGCCAGCCTATGAATTTGACCATAGCTGCTTTCTCTTGTGCTTGTGGCAGCTTTGGGTTCGGGCAGTATATCCTACAGAATGATGGTGAACAGAAAAAGTATAAACAGTTGTTAAATATTGAAATTATGCCTACAAGTAGTAGTGATATTTTAAATAATGATAAATAGTGATACAAATCCCAGACCCAATCTTCAGTTTGCTATGATTGGGTTGTCAGTGTGTCTGTGGGGAAGGCATAGGCAGACTAGCCAATGGTAATATACGGATGAGAAAAAAAAAAACTTTGGATGTCTGTGTTTGAAAATAGAACTGGTATGGATAGAATGTGCACTGCAGTCAGATAATACAATCTCTGTGCATTGGCAGATCGTCAACACATTGTAATTCTTTACGATCTAATATCCAATTCCACACCTATCCTGCACGGCAACACTTCATAAACATCATCGTAAATCTGAATTTTCACATATGTTTCGATATATAATTACAGTGAGTTGTTGTGACTATTATGTAATTATACGGGAGGATATTAAATCTGCACCGCACTAAAGTTGTAAACAACCCTCCTCCCCATCTGATCCATCTTGAGTCACTGAAAAGCGCCCGTCTGTCAAACTCCTGCACCGGGAATAACTACAACATACCAGAGAGACACAGAGACATGACCGATTACTGCCTTTTTCCGACATTAAAGAATTTCAAAGGTAAGACTAAAGACCCACAAGCTTCTCTACAACCTTCTGGCATCCCCCTTTTGAAGTTGCTCCTTCAGGGAAGCAATCTGGGTTCAATTTAATGCTTCCTCGCTGCTTAAGCAGGTTCTCAGCAGGCTGTCGAAATGGAGGGGTGGACCACATGCAGGAAATCCGACCTCGCTGTACTCCATGTGACCGCCTGCTCTGAGAATCCGGGAGCAACATTCTCCTGATTCATCCTCCAGAAATTGAGGGGGGGGGGGGGGGATGGTTGTTACTCCTCAGTTTAGTGTTGCCAGTGAATAGTGAGAAACCTTCCAGTAATCTCTAGCCTTGATCTTTCATGCACACCTATGGGCTTACACAATATTTATATCCCACAGGCGACTGTTACCGACCTTTAGATAAGAACGTAAAACAAATCTATTAATCACGCTTCTTCTAAGCTGACAAACAGCTCATTGGGGTATCTTTGTGGACGAGCAGACGACAGATACCATGCTATGCTGCCCTGAAATCTGCTCAAAACCATAAGCGTAAAGTCTTTCCTCGTTTGACAAAAGTCTACGTTACATTGGCCTAATCATGAATCTTGGTGTTGGAATTGCAGGGTAACTCACGATACGACATGTTTGAGTGACATAATACGCAGAACTTGGCCCATTCTAACAATAAGAACACGATACAGCGATTAAAGTACGTAACCACTGCAATTTGATGTCAGTTTCACCTTTCTTCATGCTTCCTCCTTCATCCTTTTTCACCTCTGTCAGACATTATCCCCTTGTTTCTCCTTTGTCTTCATTCTTTATCCTTCGGTTCTTCTTTAGCCAATTAAAATCTGTTCTCTTTACCCCCCCCCTTCATGTCTTAAGACCCACCGTGAGGAGTCATGAAGTAATGATGCGGTGAATCAAATTGGCAGGGATATCTGTTTAGAGTGCAATATTTTTCCTAATTAAACCATGATATTTGACACCAGCGATTTGATAATTATATCAGACGAGTCGCTGTGTTGATATTCTGTCCCACCCCTTGCGTTTCACTTCACCTATAAAAGGACAGATATACACAGTGATGGTCACTGAGGTGGGGGTCTGAATAAAGATTTGCACACACAAAAAAATTTGTGTTGTACAAAATATATTCAGGTAGTTTCCAAAACCACAAATGAGCACCTAATCCTCCCTATGTGCAGGGGAGGGTGACACACGAACACGATTGCATGGAGGGTACAAAGACGAAATATGGTCTTCAGGAAGATGTCCCACAGGGGGGGGTCTGATAGTTTCCTGGCAGTAAGTGGAGTCCTCCTCCAGAGAACAACCAGAGGAGCGTTTGAAGTGACAGACGTGATTGGAGGAGAGGAGTAATGAAAAGCAGAGGTGGTGGAACTAGCTCCATCCACAGTCACAGACCACAAAGACAAAGTGAAGTGCAGCCTGTGAGGGCGTAAATCCCTTTGATCAGACTTACATTTTAAAGAGGTCATAAAAAAAGTGCAATTGAATCACATACAGTCATCCTTTTATTATGCCATTATAACTTAATCATGCTCTTATATGTACTGTCAATAGAGGGAAATGAGAAAAACTTTTTGTTCCAGCTGGCTAAAGGGGCGTGTCTGAGTTTGATTGACAGCCTGCCAGATTGCGTGTGTTTCACCGTATGATGGAAAGACAAAATAAACAAACTTGCGCGACGGCCTAAATGTCACAGACAGAGAGCGTGTTGTTAGTGGTATTGAAGTATAGAGGACCACATCAGCGTCTTACCTGACCAAGGTGACATTGGTATGTTTATATGATACTAAGTGCTGCAGCTGAGCGGCAGAGTTAACTAGCTATCTTGCCGGCAAACTGACGCCAGCAGTGCACTCCCTCCCCACAATGTTTATTTGGCAACTTTTTCAACAAGCTTGGGTCATGAACAAGTTAGCTGTTCGTGTTTTTAAGTCAGATTAAAAGGAGACTTTTAAAGCAAAGCTAACGTTGCTGCTGTTCAAAGCTTGTGGCTCACGTTTTGTGCAGCAGTTCTGCTGTTCGGGTGTCGTGTGCAGTTGCAGTTTTCACCTAAACAGCATTAACCTAGCACTGATGTGTGTGTGTGTCTTACCAAGAGTTCGTCCATGCTGGTCTGGCACTTCTCTAGGTTGATACGCTTGATAGCCACCTTCTCCTTGCGTGGTAAACAGTAGGCTGCTTGAACCACCGCCGTGGCCCCGCTCCCTAAAACAGATGGGACAACAACAAATTATCATCCCGATTAAGAAAAAACAGAACATCAGTCATCTCAGGAAAAGAAAGGTTGTGGTTAGATCCAAGCGTTGGCAAATTATTTTCATATTCACATAACTAGGCTGTGCCCCCCCCCCCCCCACCCCCCAAACCTGTGTCCTTCTAAAATGAATGTGGGATAAAAGACTTTTATCATCACTTCATAATCCTACTGAGTTCACAAAGTTTAAGTGCAGTTCATCTGATTTCTCCTCAGAATAGCTTAACTGTCCGTCAGTCTATTATGAATCCGCTTTCCCAAACCCTCGATGATCATCCAGCTCTGATTGTGGCTGGAGACTCTTCTAAACAATACAGGGAGTCAGGTGGCTTTGATAACAAGATTGAGCCAGAGAGAACCTTAAACAGCATCGAATTGACTCTTTTAATATGACAAATGATAGACTAGATCTATAGGGATGACCCCAAATAGTGACCCCAATGTGTCTAATTTTACATCAGTTTGTGGGTTTTCTCCAAATAAATCATGATTCATGGCCTATCTTAGCATAAATAGAAACTTAATACAGTTCTGAAAATAACTTTTTGATCAATCTCCTTTGTGTGTGAGTCAATAAATCAGCCCGAGTAATTGATTGAAGAAGCATAACGGTGATCAAGATTTCAATGGCTACAAGAAACATTAGTCAACAGCAAAGTCGTGTGCCATTGGCCGGATATAGATACACACACACACACTTTACATCACTTTAACGCAGCCTCAATTCATTCTTATGTCGGCAGAGCACTGCATAATCCATTTCTAAAATTTGCATCCTAGAAACAATGGGTGGTCTGTGCAAGTTTTACTATAAAGATTATTATCAGAACTGAGCTTCTTGATTTTGAATAAAATGATAGTTGAAGTAAAATCTAAACTCCTGTTGTTCCTGCACCGTGTGCGGTCATTTCACTGCCCCCCCTCGGTGCTCTTACTTGACGCCATGACGGCACACACACACACACACGCGCACACACACACACACACGTACATTACTGTTTCCACAACATCTCAGGAGTATAGGTGACGCTGAGCAATGCTGGGAACACACTCTCCTCTGGCAACAGGCTTTAGGGAGTTAGAGAGTGAGAGGTGAGTCGGTTCGCCCTCCAGTAAGCTTTTCCTAACCTCCCTCATCTTAGCTATGCCCAAATATTAACAAAGTGCTCATTGTTTGGAGTTGTAATAGAGCCAGTGGTAAAGAAAAGAGAGCTATATTAAAAAAGGGGGGAAAAAAGCAGCTCCCTGATATTAATTAAAAAGTAAAACTGTCCCTGAAGATGTGCCTGCTTTTTATTTAATGCTTTTCAGCAAAGATAATTAAGACTTGAGGCTATATGGGAGAAGTATTAAACAGGAAGAAAATCCTCTTCAATACAGCGAAGACTTAAATAAACCATAACACAAACCCCTGCTCTTTAAGATGAATCCAATGAGAGTGCCACTTCATTCCCATTTCTAAAAGTGAAGAGACAGTAAAGGTCCTGTTCATCATCACAAATTTAGGGAACGTTAAAGCTCTATTTCTAAATCTGCAGTGGACGCCATTCATTGACTGACAACCTCTGATACTAGCCCTTTCCCCAGCTCCCTGCGCCATTGCTCAAAAGGGCCTGAACAGACCTGCAAATAGCCCCCATCAACCACAACCACCAGCAGCAGCAGCAGCAGCAGCAGCAGCAGCAACACCAAACAGAACCCTGGATGCTGGCCAGTGATGGTGGAGCTCAGCCCTAGCAGGACCACAGGGAGCCTGTTGCCCTGTCCACAACGGAGTGTAAATTCCTCCACACAAACAAACAGCCAGTTGTCAGGGGTGGCTGCCCGGACAAGCTGCAGACCATGTGTGCTTGTATGTGTGTGTGTGTGTGTGTGTGTGCAGAGGGTGGAAAAAAAAAAAAAAAAGGAGGAGATTGTCGGGTTTGCAGGGGGGGGGGGCAAGGTCAAGTGTCTTCAGGGCGTCACATACAAGCTATGTAGACCGAAGAAGCCCATTTTCGACGGTATTTCCAACAAGATTAGTGCAAGGTGAAACTCCCAAGAGTACTCATGCCTTTTAATTAGATAAATACTGCTCTCTAAACAGATTACCCTGCCAATTTGACTCACCGCATCACTACTTCATGGTGGCACTGACATGAATGTGGGTAACAGCGACGTGAAGAAGTTTTAGGAAGAAGTACGATAAAAGGGGAAACTGGCAGTGAATACTAAACATTAATCCTGCATAGTGTGCTCTTTAATCAGCTACTGTGATGTTACCTTATATTATTGTTGTGCAATATCAGTTCTCACATAATAGCTGTGTCGTGATGTAATCATTATTGTGGGCCATGTAGTTCCCATCCGTTACAGTAAATACTTGCCTGTTCGACCAAGTCTGCAGATGTGGCACGCCGACACCAGCCAGCTAAACATCCGATTCGATAAAACAATTAACACACGGTCACATTATTGGAATTTTCACAGACAGCATCCGAACTGAATCTGCTTCACAGACGTCCTGGAGCAGACATCACATCCGACAGGACGCGTGTCTCTCTTTTGTTCATTAACAGAATATGAACACAGGGGTCGTCTCTTAAAAAACAAACAAAAAAAAAAAAAAAACAATGTAAAGTTTTTCTTTTGGTACTCTCTTCTTCAAGGGGACAGCAACAAGATTTGGCTTGTTTTTTTTATTCGGGACGGTCTAAATCAAATCTATAAATTAAGTTACCACATTAGTCAAAATCAAATGAAGATGATCCATCTGACAAATGGACATCTGGAAATGTGGCGTGTTGGCGTGCCTGAGGGATTCTGGGTAACCAGTTTGTTTTATTTTATTTGTACATGTTTCATTTTATTTTCTCGTTTCATTTTCTGTGAGGTATTGAAAGCACTTTGAGATAACGTCATAGACAAACTCCAGAAAATAAACCCTTCAACTTAAAGTTTAAAACTAAGCAACAAAAGCAAGGAAACCCTTTAACACCTACAAAGTCTTTTTGTTTCAGCAGATCCACAACAGATGGTTGATTTTTTTTTTTTTTTTATCTTTGGTAAAGGTGCTCTATGCACAACAATATGCTTACAGCTCTACATGTTGTGATCTACTGTTAATACTGAAGAGAGGAAACACGTTTGCTCTTCAGGGAGTTGACAGCAGAGTATGGAATGTTTGAATTCCTCCTAGTCTGGTCCATCTCTAAGAAATCTATTAAATAAGCATTAAAGAGACACACAAATAGACAGCACCCACATGATAATTGGCTTCCTATGGACACAGATAAAGCTACAGCATTATACTTACTTAGAATACTTAATTAAAATGAATATCAAAGC
Organism: Labrus mixtus; assembly: GCF_963584025.1. Classification (NCBI taxonomy): domain Eukaryota; kingdom Metazoa; phylum Chordata; class Actinopteri; order Labriformes; family Labridae; genus Labrus; species Labrus mixtus. The sequence continues at coordinate 15,336,035 of NC_083630.1, read as the reverse complement.
GGTTTAAGACCACTGAAATACCAGGAGGCTTTTTAAATCTCAAGGTTTCATTGAAGGGTCGTTAATCCTACAGACTCCAAACTAACCATGATGCATCACATAATTGGTGAATATTTGCCTTATTAACGAGTACAAAATAAAGTTGCATAAAAAGGTCTCGGAAAGGTTAACACAGAACATTCACTGCTGGAGTTCAGCTTTTAAAACCCTGTGCCCCCGTGTGTAATATCTTATTAGATTAGCTTGGCCCTGAATTCGTTTCTTATGGACTAGTTCACCGGCGGAGTGAAAGCAGCTCCCAGTTTGTCTTCCCTGCCCTCAACAGGCCAGTTTATATTATTTATCCGTTTGATCTAACCTTTATTTTGAAAGAACGACGTCAGTTTGGCGCGTGACGTCATTCCATTTTTTATTACATTTCCTCTGCGTACCTGGCTGACATTCCACACATTACTCAAAAGGTACAATGAGACATGTCACACATCACAAAGAGCCTCGCTGGCAGTCGCTAGCCTTCTGTGGTAACTTCCCTTGAAACATTCAAAAAATGCTTGTGGTCTGAACAAAGAAACTGACATTAAATTAGCCAAAAGTTAGCTTGGGGGGGGGGGGGGGGGGGGTTGCTTCTCTGTGAGATGTGTTTCCTTCTGTGGGAGAGGACAAGTAACAGGGAGGAAACATGGTTACTGGCGGATACAAACATTGGGAGCAGAATGTTTCCAGTTGGGTTTTGCCAACACAAAGGATCCAAGAGTCTGATCCAGAATGAGAGAGTAAGCTGTGGGCTCTGTCCAGTATGATCTGATGCTCAGTGGTGGTGAATGGAGTGGGTGTGATCCATGTAATAACAAGTCCTCTTTCCCCCGGGGAAGTTACCAAAACAATAGCTCTGCTGGTGTACCGGACCGTCATCATAACACCAAGCTTCCCAGCTGAGCAGAATGGCCGTATCCAACATCACCCTAGAATGAAAACGCTTACAGTTTCTCCTCAACAGTTTCTGTTACAGTGAGGGCTCAGAGGCGGGTTGAGGTCTCGGGGGGCCTGGCTTGATGCTGCCATGTTGAGTAGAAGTTTGTTTTCAGGCTGCTATGGACTATCACATATGTACGGAAAACTCTACAGAAAACAATATTTTGCAGATGTGTTTTGCCCAGCATACGACCTCACCTTCAGACTCTCAGCACTGACTGCAGCATGTGTGACATAGAAACTGAGCACTGCTGATGGTCTGCTCTTGAACCGGTTGACTAATGAACACTGGGGGGAAAAAAAGTATAACTAAAGTATACTTTGTAAAGAATACAGTCTTTTAGGTGACATTTATAAAAAAAATAAAAAAAAGTGAGGATTCAATCCCACCAGTTTGTCCAGAATGAGCTGCATGCTCTAATGTGACTCAGAGCTCCAAGAGAAAGAGAACTTTAGGTGAATGTCGGAAAGGTTCGATTTGAATAGACGCTAAAACCACACAAAGGATATTAGTTTAGGAGGCGTCCACAAGGAGTATGGAAAACGCAACCTAGTCCAGATGATGCACAAGGTACACCAACTTGTTTGGATTTATTAGCATAACTAAATCAGTTATTGCTATTTCATAAAAGAAGGGGGAAACAAAACCTTCTGCAAAATCCATTTCCAAATCAGTTGCTAGTTGTGATCTCTTGACTTAACTCTGTGCTGCAGTCCAACCTTGAAACGGCTTTACCCGTCTTAAGCCCATGTTGACAATTTGTGTCACACACGGCAGAGGAAAATGCCACAGAACTGGTTTTCTATACAAAAGGGGCTTTATCTGTGCGTGCATGCTAAATTGCTGGGAAGTATCTTGTGGGGTGCCACACAGATCAAATTTTCCAAGAAACTAAGGGGTTCAAAAAAAAAAAAAAAGTTTAATTTAGGGCATAAAGAATGAACCTTTTTAAGAACAGATTCCCTGTAGAGGAAGCTTGCATCACTTGAGTAAACCAGAGACATAGACTAACTGATTTGGGAGGACAATACTTTGCTTCTAGGTTTAGCTTTTTTTTTTTTTTTTTCTCCTTTTCCTGGAACAGGGCAGCTAAAGGTAGGATGAGGTCGGCTATTTGTGGGATGGGATATTTCAGAACCTCACAAGTAAAAGCTGTCACTCATAAGGTCAACCAACCTGTCAGATACTCAGAAATAAGAAAAGGTGAAGCATGGCTGTCGTCAGACTGGAGGCTTTAAAAGAGAAATGTAAGCATTCCTTAAAGGAAAATATTGAATTGTATACCTTAAAAAACACACGTCTAGATTATAATTAGCCTTATACCATAATTATTTTGCTTGCAGGTCCAATCCATCACAGTACAAAGTATAAGTGATGATGTTACTCAGCATATTATCAAATGGCTTTTCCTATTTCCTGTGAGGGACGTGGCTAGAAGCCCCATAATACTTATTAATCCCCCTCCAAAGAGCGCTCGCATAACTGGATTAATTCTGGCAGTAAATTGCCCAAAACAATACCCTCACTCCAGGAAGGGCCAGGAAGTATAATCTCTGGACTCTGCAGTGGCAACACGAGTGTTTTGGAAAAAGTTCAGTGTTTAAAGATCCAGTGAATTTATTTTTTTAATTGGAAATGGGCGTGAGTATGAGTGAAACATGGTCTACCTGTCCCATACTCTACACCAGGGATGGGGCAACTTTGGTCACAGCAAGGGGCCACATTCATTTAATTCTCACTGCCAGAGGGCCAAATTGTAGTATACAAAAAAACGATTACAGTCAATTTTTTTCTCCAATTTAACTCAACATCTACCAGTGATCAAATATTATTCTGGACATATTTCTGGTTTTCATGATTTCATGGCATATTTCATCATGTTGAATTAATTGATATGTAAAAATTGACCTGAGGGCCACGTTGAGGGTTGATGGGGGGGCCGCATGTGGCCCCGGGGCCGCCAGTTGCCCACCCCTGCTCTACTCTGTAAAACACTGTTTTCCCAACATGAACCAACTTTTCAGAATAGTGTCCCTTCTGTTTGGTTCTGTGTCAAATACCAAGGGACGAATTTAAAAAAAGAAGAAGCCGACAATATTTTATTAAATACAACGCCATCTCATTAAGTGTTAAGCTACCTGTATACATGAATAACCCGACTCTTCAATGAAAAGTGGGATTTTTCACTAAATACCCTTAAAAAAAGACAGTAACGTTATACGGCTCGTTTAGGATTTCGACACATCCCCGGCGGACGGGGTGACTAGAAACCGTACAGAGTCACAACACCGCCCGGGTAGGATGTTAACTTGCCAAACGCGGTGAACTTAACCTAGCTCAAGAGAAAGAAGATGCTTCCTTTACACTACAGATAATGGGGCTAATGTTAGCTGTGATAAGCAGCCTTTTTAGTGATTTAACGGCGGATATACACTGTCGGTTAAACACACGTCAAGCGAACAAGCGGAGGATCACATACCAATCACCTCGTGTAGCTCATAATCATCTTTGTTGATGGACCAGGGTTGAGAGCTCAGGTCCTCCGACATGGCTGAGGAGTCTGCTGGGGCCGTGCAATACGTGAAACGATGGCGAATCCAAAGACTGTCCGTAAAAAGAAGTCAAAGTAATCCAAACAGGACCAACAAGGGCGACACTTCCCCTTCTTTGAGAATCCTGCAGCACTCCTGTCATTCCCAAAGTTTGACACTAGCCTAGCAGCCCCGCCTACCGCATTCCGACTGAGCAAATATGGACCCCTCTGGCAGACATATTGGATGTGGCACGCAAAGACCGCGCTGTGCTTCAGTTATTTTTATTTTATTTTTTATTTGTCAATTTTATTTCATTCAACAAAAAAAAAAACAATAAAGTTAAGAAAAACAAACAAACATAAAATCTCAACTTTTGAATGAAAAGGAGCAGAAAGAAGATTAATCTTATAATATCTGCCCCTCTTTTACAAAACATTAATTAAAACAAAACAGAACACTTAATTCAAAAACAATTTAAATTAAATTGTAAGTAAGTCCTCCTTAACAAATTCAATATACACTGTACAAAGTATATCACAATACATTTTTGCTACAGCATCACGAAACAAAACAGTATCTCACTGACATATTTCCACATATTTATTCAACAAACTGGCTTTAATTTTTCTTTTAAATATCATGTTTGATTTTGATTCTGTAAGTTTCTCTGTTGAGATTGTTCCATAAACCGATTTCCTTTCACAGTAAAACAACTTTCCCTCAATTTGGTTCTGAATCTCGGTTTATTAAAGATCTGTGTTCCTTTTAAATTATAACGGTATGTATAAAGTAAATCACAATTAACACTTGTGGCTTATTGACTGGACTCTGAGCAGACACTACCAGACATCAGAGCTTTACTGTTATGCACGTTAACTTCAAAAGCATTTAGGAATATCGCATTTAGTGTGACTTTGAATTATGTCTCTTAGTTTTTATTTGTGAAGTCACAAAAAAACGTTGTTTCATACAAGATACCCTAAAATAATTCCGCCACACTCTTTATGGCGGTCAGACTACCGGGTCTTTTTTTACCCAGGTCGAAGTCTAGAAGGATATTGTATTTCTGCTACACCACATATATTGTCCTCTTCCTTTTTTGTTACTCGGATTAATATATCTGATGCCAAGCTCCTACCGGCCCAATAAACATTACTTTTGAATAGTACTTTCATCGGCTGAAGTTGCTACCTGACAGAATGAAGTCAGGGTGAAAAAAAACATATTTAACTTCTGCGTGAAAAGAGGCGTGTTGCTACGGAAACATCATGTCCTCTGATTGGACACGACCACGTACGCTGCTCTGTGATTGGATGTAGATGTGTTCACTGTAAATGTACAGAGGGGCACTTTCTAACACGAGGTACATTGCACAATCGCGACGCTTGCTGGAGAACAACATCACATCCTTTTAACCAATGTACATACGCTCTATAAATAAAATCAGACGTGCACTTGAAAATACAATTTATTAAATGGAGAACACTTTAAACCATTTATACAATACGGATGACATTTGAAAAAAAAATACATTATCACAGATAATTAAATGTCAGACCTTAAGGTGACTTTAAGATATAAAAGCTCAGTGCAGGTGTCAACAGTGAAACTGAGCATGTGAAAGTATCACAATCAAAATATCTCTTCCTCTTCCTCTTGAGCTGCATGTTCATCAAGAGGTTGACTCATAAAAGGAAGTAACCCTAAAAATAAAAAGACACAGCCCTTCACAGAGCAGTTAGTACGTTTTCTGTAAAAAAAAAAAAAAAAAAAAAAAAAAAGATTCTCTTCTCAAATGACTAATACTTAAAAAATAATAAGAAAATGTGCAGTCAGAACTTTGCTAGTACTTGGTGCACTTGAGTAGCTAGAGTTCTGTATGAATAACATTGAGAAATCAATCTTTTTAATAGAAAACACAAATAGAAGCATTATATTATATACTGCATATACACATAAAAAGTGAATTGAGAAACCAGCAGGATAGGGCTCACAAGCAACAATGTTCGGCACTTGTACTTACTGGCAATTGTCCCACATTCTCTTTTATGGAATATAAAGGCACATGTAAAAATGCAATTAACATTTTAGTCCATGATTAGGGAAGTGCGAGAGCTTTGGCCAGCCGCTTCCAGAACCAGGTCTGTGTGCAAGGCCGGGTGTAGTCACATACTGTGAGGAAGCGTAAAATGCTTGGGAATGGCTTTTTCATTTGCTTGTAAACCACTGGGATAAGACGTTTATTTCGGGCTCCTGTAACAGCAAAAAAGAAGAAACATTTAGCTGCATTTATTAAAGGGTAATCTATGGTCAACAGGGTACACCGTGCACAGCCTAAACACGCTCCCAGGTTCTCACGGTTGCAGGATCAAATAATGAAAAAACAGAAGCCCGTGGCACACTGAAAATAACTTTACTATATTTTTACTGTGCGCGAACAACTCAGTGATTGTGCTGGACGAACCTGAAGAAGCTACAGGTGAAACGCGTTGTTCGCGCACAATAAAAATATAGTAAAGTTATTTTCAGTGTGCCACAGACGTTTATTAATCAGAAAACAAGTGCTGTTTAACATAAGAGACTCTACTTTACCAGGACAGAGGCTGAGAGCAAACTTGGTCTGAAAGTCACAGGCATCGCTGTCAAGGTATTCATCAGAAATGACCACCACCATTCTTTTGCACCTGCAGAGATTACGCATGTATTAGAATTGTTGCAAACTCATTTAGGGTCAAGGTTCATTTTCAGAAAGTGGGACAGGTTGTCTTAGACTTATTATTGGCAGGTCTTCTATATTACATTGAAATTAAACTCTGCTATTAGGCAAACAAACCTTTAAGTAATTTGTGTGAACTTTACATTTTATGTCCACACAGATTTATTGATAAGAGTCAAAGATAGTGATCCACATTTTGTGGGTGGCACACATCCTGTGATAACAATCACATCTTCATGACTTTTGAAGAGGTACTGTGTGTTTCATCAGAATAAGAAATACAAAGTAGTTCTGATAATAAGCCATAGATAAAAAGCCAGCGAAACCAATGTGCCTTTGCTCAGGCTGAACTACCTGCTTAAACCGATAAATCAAAGTTACAGGAGGCTACACCTGCCCCTTGTGTCAGTGTTTTTTAAATCAGTTTTTTTTCTTGTTGGATTAAAAGTAAAAGAAAAAAATAACAGAAATACAGAAAAACAGAGTAATCACTTGTGAATACCACACCTCTTCTCGATAAGTTCACTCGTGATCGTCCACACACAGGAGCCCGGGAGGACATCTCGGTCAAACACACACAACTTCAGCTTGTGATCTGTCTGCTCCAACTGCCGGATCATCTCATGGACAAAGTCAAAGTCACTCTGGCAGTAGCAGATGAAGGCATCAAACAGCTCAGGAGCACCTGCAGTCAATAACGATTCATTTAAATCAGCAACACAACTATTTCCATCCTTATATGGTCAAATGGATTTCAAAAGAACTAGACTATATTCTACAGAAACATAATAACAACATCGCTCTCTGTGTAAGGTAGTAAAGATGGGTTCTCAATTTTTACCGCCGCTTATTATGTCTAACCAGAAGAAATGTATTCTGGTCTAAGAGGGGCTGTATATCCTAAAGGCAGCTCTACGATTACTTGTTCAAAAGCAGTGATTATTAACGTTGTGCTAAATCATAATACAGTATGTGTTTCTGATGTAATTAACGCAAGCTGCAAAAGGTTGACTCAGTTGCGTTGGTTTAGTTTATGAAAAGTTTACAAGTAAAGCTTTTGCAAAAAATACCGACCTTCTGGGTCATCCTCAAGGGTGATACCGATCCTCTCTGGGGCAGGCCGAGGGAGACAGCTGTCGACTTCGTGAACCTGAACAGGGGGCTCGGCCTTCTTCTTAAGACTCTCACAATATTTTCTCACGTCCTCGTCTGGTACAACAGAGATGCGTATGAACAAACACAAACACACAAGTTAACATGCAGTAAAGTGGGAGTTGGTGTCACTGAAATACGTAGCCTACAAATTCAGCTCGAGTTGAATATTATCGTCAGCTTTTGATTACACTAAAAACAACCTCAATTTGGGTAAATGTTATTTCATACATGCTGAATCATGTGTGGACATACTTTTTTTTTTTTTAGTAATAAGAGAATTCAGCTTGTCAACATTTAGGTCACTGTTATAAGCTTACTTTTCCATACCATGTGTTTTAATGATACAATACGATGCAAACTATGTTACTTTAATGATGGCTATTATCGAAAAGTGAAGTAAAAGGAAACAAAACTACAGATTTTCAGTCATATTTTAACCCAAAACTGCTCCAAAGGAAGAGAAAACGATATCAAGGCACCAACACTTTTCCCGTGCATTTTTGCAACTTGGACAGTATCAGGAGTATGCATGCAACTTTTGGTAATGAAAAACTACAAAATGCCCCAAAGTGTGCCTGTATGACTTCTACTAGTGTTGCCTTTATATCTAAACATGTATCAGATATATCGTATGGAAGTCTAAAAATCTAGTATCGCCACAAGCTATTATTGTGAACATAGTTAAGAAATCATTTCTTTATGTAGCCTACAGGAGTTGAGTTCAGCTTTAAATGCATTATTATGCTTTATTATGCATGTAATAAGAAATGTGTCTTAAACTGACCTATCAAAGGACGCAGATCCTCCACAATGTCTTTCCTCTCATTCTCGGTCAGAATAGACAGCAGCTTCCCTACTGTCGCATCCGTGGATCGAGCCTGCCAGTCGTCCAGAACCGTTTTTGTCGGACTTTTTGACCTTTCAAAGTTCTTTATCTCCAGGTACGAGTAGCCCACGGCCTCTGCAACAGCCGTCCAGTCCGCAGCCACTGTGTTTTTGGGGTTCAGATAAAGTCCCAGCTTGTTCCTCACGGTAACGTTCAGGGCGATGAGGGGGACGGACATGAGGTGCGAGTCGACACACTCCATGTTTGAAAAGCAACGAGGAACTACGACGTCGGGGGCATGGAAAGTTTGTTGTGAAGAAATGAGTTCACCTGACGAGAGAACACGGAAGTGATGTCAACTGGTCTACACGCGGATTGCGTCACACGTGGGAGGAGAGACGCCACCCGGCTCTTTCCTAGAAGTGTAAGGTCGTTTATTAACTTCCATTATTGTATTTTGGCGACCAGGAAGAAAACTTCCCTTTTATTTACGTGTGAAATGCGTTGTAACACAAGAAAGTGGAGGTGACGTAACCGAAATGAGTGTTGTATTATATCCGTTGCCTTTTGTTTCTTTGTCAAAGCTGAAACAGAAAGCTGTGCATCCTTCCTTTACAAATATTAACTGTAACTCTTCAATTAACTTTTCAATATTCAGTATCATATTGAGTTCTAATTTCATATAAAAAAAAAAAAAAGCACATCACAAGACACAAACTGTGAAAGTGAAGGCACGGTCATAAATATGCAAAACTGCAAAAGTTTAATTAAAAAAAAAAAAAAGCAACATCAGATATTTTCCTGAACAAAAATAATAAACTTAGATGATAAACATTGCCTCAAAACCACAAGCTCAAAGTTCCAGGTATCTAATTCACCGAACTAAAAACCACAGTGGCTTTTAGAGTTACTTCAGGGTAACAGGAAACATGAGTGCGTACGAGGTGCTCAATGAGCACTACTTGGTGGCCCATATAGCTAAGTATGCAAGTGTGAGAGGGACCATGCATTTCCCTTAAATCCTCATTAGACTACTTCCCTCTGTGCATCACATGTTTTACAGCAGCAGTCCAGGTTGTTGTGTCACTGAAGCTTCTGTCCATGAGGCATACTGCAGTGTGTGCTCAGCTTTTGCTTGGAGGCAGATCACAGGTTTTTGCTCTTTGAGAAGTAGAAATCAATGCCTCTGTCTCGATGTTGTTTTGGAGTGTGAGACGGGCCTTTCTTTCCTCTTGGTGAAGGCCCCGCTCCACTCTGGAAAGGAAGCAACACAAAAATTAGCTGTCACTTTTTAAATAAAATAACAGAAACAATGGAGGCATCACTGAAAGTCCAAATCAAAAGCTGTTGTTTTTTCACAGTAACAATTTTAAAGTAACTGATTGCCACTGATGGAAGAAGTTTCTGTAAACCTAAGCAATGCACGGAAACTGCAGTGTCAAAATACTCCAAGCTCTGCACTGAAACTTCTCCTTAAACAAAGTGTTATCAGAAAGAAGCACTTGACATTTTAAAGTCTTTGACTAGCTCTGCACAACAATTGTTAATTGAGTCATATATGATTACATTACTATAAATTACATTATGACGTAAAACTCCTGGGATGAACTTTAGGGTTTTGTCACTAATGGCGCCCCTTGTGGATGAAGTGTAAATCTCTCTGCTGATGTCTTCCTGAACATATGAAAGTCGTGTTTTCTGACAAAAAAAAAAAATCCCATCTTCTTTTTTTAACTGTCTAATGCGCAGCTCTCAATCAATCCTTGGAATGGAAAAAAAGGCTTTTCTGCAGCTGGCTGTTAACCACCTAGCTCACTGCAGGGGTAAGAGGCGTGTCGAATAACTACATCAGTCTTGTTGCTGATGGTCTAGTTTGCTTTGGTAGGTCATATAGAGGCATTAGTGTTAATATCAGTCTGACTTAAAAACTCCTCATTGTAGCTTTTACTATTTTCAAACACTCCAATTGTTCCTCACTCATGGGTTGAAAAAAAAGGACCAAAAAAAAGTCTGCAATATAAATAAGTTTTCAGGGTTTAGGATTTTCTGTCAGCATTTATTTTTGTAAATTTTAGATAAATTGATGTCATTGAATAATTTGTTAAACTGTCAGGAAGTCTAGAGAACTTCTAAAAGTTTGAAATCAAATTAATCCAGACCATCCCGTTCTTTGTAAAAGCTAAAAGGGTTTCACCAGTTAAACAATTAACAATACTTTTGTTTTGTATATGATAGGTACATTACCTTTGTTTGTAACAAACCATAAAAAAAGTTTTTACACCAGCAGCACGCAGACATACGACACACTTCCTTTTTCTAAAACACCCACCGGTTTCTTGTTAACGTGTCTGCTCCACTCAGGCGCCATGACGACGGGGGTGGGGTACGTTTCACCGAGGGACACCTGAGCGCGTGACAGCGCCGCACTGCTGAGGGTCCAGGGTGCGTGCGCGTCTGCTCCCCTGATGCCCTGCAGCTCAGGAACCCACTGGCGCACATAGTCACCCTGCAGCAGAGGCAGTTTCATCACCACCACGTGACAGCAGTACAGTCACAAAAAAGACGGGCCTCAGACTTTTTGTGTACTTTTTTTGCAAACATTAAAACGCTCCAGACAAAATGTCTCACATGTCCATTTAACCTACATTGCTGTCATAGTCCAGGCCTTGCTTGATCATGTTGAACTTGCGGTTTTCTCTGGGGTCGTTTCCTATGCCAGCGCTGTATAACCAGTTGCCATAGTTGCTGCAGACATCGTGGTCAATCTGTGGAGGTATATACAAAATTAATCCATTCTGCAATAAAATCTACTTTATAGTTCATTAAAAATTGCTGAAACTATACATTAAATATGTGCTGTTGTGTCCATAATTATATCCTAAAAATATATTTTTAACAATTCAAACACTCCAAGCAGATTTTGAAACCCGGGCCTCGACTAATTACCAGAAGATACTCAAACCACTCGGCTCCCATCCTCCAGTCCAGGCCCAGGTCCTTAGTGAGAAAGCTTGCAACGTTTTGCCGCCCCCTGTTGGACATGAAGCCCGTCAATGCCAGCTCTCTCATGTTGGCGTCCACAAAGGGCACTCCTGTGCGCCCCTCTGTAATTAGAAATGAGACATATAACGCACCTCTTAAGATACCGCTTGTGTGTTTAAATAAAGAGCAGTTTATGAACAATGAGGAGTAAAAGGTGCAAACCTTTCCATGCGTTGAAAAGCTCCTTGTCCTTTTTCCATGGAATAGATTTGTCTTGAAGTCCTGGTAAAAAGGTAAAAATGTACTTTGAGTTTGAATTGCCAGTGATGGAAGAAGTATTCATGTAAAGGTTGGAGAGATTTGAAAACTTGAACTTGTCTGACCTTTGATTTGAAACAGTCTGTTTCCGTACTTGACAGCCACAAACTTGAAGTAATCCCTCCACAAAAGCTCAAAAATGACCCTGAAAGACCCAGAGAATGTCTCATATTATTTGGGTGTAGCTATTGGCCTGTAATAAAATATGTAATGTACCTATCATTAACATTAAGACAACAGATTAACATATAGCTTTCCAATATCAGCTACAGAGACAGCAGTGGGATTGCGCACAGCAGCATGAGGTTGGAGATGGAGGGATCCATTTATTTTGAGTTTCTGTGTAAAGTAACATTTACAGAAGAGGTTTTTTTTTTTTTTTAACGTAGTGCTTGCTTTTGCGGGAGATGTAAGATGTTTCATATTTTGTGTGCATGTTTTTTGTGATTGCATGTGGAGTTCCAGGAACTGTGTTTGTGCAGCAGTGAAATACTGTAACTCCAAACTCACCAGTACGTGCTCTGGTTGGCTGTTCGCTCCCTTTCATACTGCTGGAGCTGATGATAAATATACCTGGGTGAAATGCAACCCATCGCCAACCTGGAGGATTGCCAGGGGGAGCAGCATTAGAGATGTATTTATAGGACTGAGTAAGATGGAACATTAAATTGTAGTAGGCATTCAGTAGTAAACTAAATGATAGAATAAAACTCACCAGGGTGCAAATTTAGTGGAATAATCCACACCCATCAAGCCATTACGAGTCTCCTTGTAAGTTGCCACCGCATTCTACAAAACATACAACATACACAGTCTTTATTACACCTACAGAACATACAAGTTAAATGTATTGTCATTAAGAAAACAGCAGCCACTTCAGAGTTGTGATTGATGTTGTACTTACAGTGTCCCAGAAATAGTGCTTGAGTCTGGCCAGAGCCGGACTCTCACCACCACTGCAGGGGAAGGCCGAGCGAGGATCACTCATAGGCTCTATGAGAAAATAACAAGAGAAGCATTTCAGCGTCAGACTCGTTTCATACATGCTGAATACTCCCTCATGTACATTTAGACACACTGAGCCATAAAAGCGCAATCATATACGTGGATATCAGTGGGCTCGCTTGCTGGCATTTAATGAGGAAAATCTGTGCGCAGCAGTTTGCCTATTGAATTCTGAAATGCAAGCAATGTGGTTTGACTCAATAAAGGCACTGCATAAAAATGAGCATTTTATGCCTCCCACTTGCAAACAGCATGTAAAGGCATTTCTGCAAAAGCCAATTTAATAAGCACATCAAATAAGAACGTGATAAAACGAGGCTCGTAAAAAGTGTACTTGATGTTACAGATGCACCACGGAGACACAAAGGCAAAGTGCAAGATACGTTAAGGATAAGGATCCCAGGGAGTGTTTTTTCTGTTGAGAAGACATTTAAAGGATATGTCTATGACCACTGTTGAAAAGAACTGGTTCAAAAGTTAAAAAAGTTTTTTTCACTGACATCTATGTTCAGACCAGATTTCACAGTGAAACCGGCTTCTGTTACTAGATTCATCACACACACAGATTTTTAAGATCCAGCTCATATTTACAGCAGCTAAAGTTATTTTGTAAAACGAGAAGAGCATTACAGTCACCAACGACGAAAAAAAATAAATGTACGCAGGAGTAGTAGACCTGTGGCAAATTCACAAAGACCCATTTTTTAATTTTGATGCTCTTCTTCACCTTCAGCCATCGATCGTTCTGTAAACCCCTGCTCCTGTCAGGTGTCTAATAACTACGTCAGCACCCAGGGGTCTTTCTGTCTATAGCTGTAGGGCTTAGGTACCAGCAAATGTGCAATCTTTATTTTCTTCTGAGGAGGAGAATGTTTAAAACTGCTGTCTTTTCCGAAGTCTCCAAATCTCCCTTTTAACATTTGAACAGCCTAGAAAGCGCTGTATATTTATTTCATGAACAATAAAATGGATTGAAACCACCCACTGCTGCATCATGATTTTGGACAATTTGATGCAACAAATATCATTTCCATCGCCCTTACGACGCTCAAATGAACAATTCATCAGGTTTTTAAAACAGAAATGGGTTTGTGACACATTGGTGTTATAACAATATTTTAACCGGTTGAAAACGGATGAAAAGAGGTCTTGGATGAACCGACCCAATTCATTTTTTTTGGTCCAACAAAATGTCGAAGTTGACAACGATGTCGTTAGTACTCACTGGGTAGACTCACCTGTTTGTAGTAGGTCCTCTGCTGTAGGGATAGCGCCCTCCTCCAGCCCTTGGGGGAGGGGCTTCAGCTGCTCAGGGGTTGGTAACAAAGGCCTCACCCTGCTCTGGGTCTCCACTGCCTTCCTGAACTGTGTGTACACATCAGGCAGTCTACCAAACAAGGAGGAAAATGTACAAGATCTTTTAAGCACTTTCTCCATTCACACGTCTCAGAGTATGGCTGGAATAAGAAATAGGATACTGGACAGAACTTGGATATTTTGTCTGAGGTGAGTCATCTCCTTTCTGACCTGGACGTGTGGGGGAACGGCAGATCATCTCTGTGGAACAACGTAGACCCCCAGCAGGTGTGGACTTTGACCTTCATCTGCGCACAGACTTCCTTCACTCTGCTCTCCACATTCAGTTCTTCTGAAGTTACCTAAAACATGCGGCAGATCTACATCAGCGTCACAAGACAGTGTACTAAAGTAGTGATAATTACAATAAGAAAACACTGTATGAAGCTACCTCTTCATGGAAAGCCACGGTGCTGACAGAGCCCAGCTGCTTGATGAGGTCGGCAACTACCTCCTCTGGCTTCCCCTGTCTAACCACCAGGTTGCTGTCACACACGCACAAAAAAGGTCCCAGTTAATACACACACAGGCAAGCTGCATCCTGGGTAGAGAGCCAAGTAATTTTCCGCCAATACAGCACACGAGTTAATGTAAAGATAAACCCCTACAGGCCCAGATGTGTCCAGGTACTTTTACATCTACAGTACATCAGCTTTATCTTGGAAGGCTGGAATCAAGGCCAGCAATGAATGCATGTAAAAGGTAAAAAAAAAAGATAAAAATCACTTTTTTAACCTGGTAAATATAATACTCTGCAAACACTGAGTTGAACTGTGTAGAAAGTCTACAATGTAAATAACGCAGCAGATACAGAAATTGGAGTCATATATCCTAGAAGATGCACAACAGCATAGTCACCTGCCCTTGTTGAGTAACGTGTTTCTGAGGTCCCTGACACTCTCCAGTAAGAAGCGCAGGCGGAAAGGTCCAGTTTTTGGCAGGTTGTAGTTGTACGTTCCAACATAATGTCTGGGATCAAAGCAGTACAGTGGGACTATGTGCTCTGCATTTCTTTGAGCCCAGTGGAAAAGCTGCACATGAAGAGATATTAAGTATGGGTCAATATTATCATCAACTCTCATACTATTATTACAGCACATTGTTAGTGGCAGCAAACTTTTATTATAGCCTTTAGACAACATTTGATTTTTTTTTACAAACTTTAAAAACAATAAAATGGCTGATGCACCAGACCTGCTGAAGTAAAATAAACAGTTAGTATTCAAAACACATGAACTTGATGTTTATTTAATGTTTCGAGTCAGCAAAAATATTTTTCATCGCCTAAATTTTAATTGAAAAGGCGTATTTTATTTTGAAAAACAGGATTTAATCTTTTTCTTTTTTTTTAAATTTAATTTCAGCCTGGAGTCCTGTTCTTTTCAAGCATGATTGCACAAAAAAAATGTCTACGAACAATATTTTTACGTGTGCAGTTGTCAAGAACTTGACGAGGCTTTTATTCTGAAATAGAATCGGAAGTGTATCTGTTGATGCTTGTAGCTAAGTGCTAAACTAGCATGAAGCGAGTAGATATTGTAAATATTAAGTAGATTGCATACTACTACATAACCTTAACTATTATTCTTGATTCCGGAATGAAAGCAACAGTTTCAAGAATAGCAAATCGTGTAAAATTGACACTTATAACTGGATGTTTTATACGTTTCATAACTGAATGGACTCGAAACAACAACAACAACAATTAATATTCTTACCTCATTGTCGTGGAGCCGCAAGTCGTTTCTCAGTAAACATATGACTGTACGGGAGGTAGACATTGTCGGCAGTAGTTTCAGTAAAAGATAGTGTCTCTGTCTCTGTTCAGGGAGCAGCGTGTTTCACTGAGAGCCTCCAGGAGAGTCACGTTTTCTAACACGACGTTACAAAACATCAGGTTTTATAAGCTCGTTGTTTAACAGCTGCTCCGAGCTGAAGGGTATACTATACAGGTTAACCAATGTACTGTATGCTTTACTTTCACATACCTACTTTACATTCTATTCATAGACGGGGTAGAAAATGATTTAAAGATAAAGATAAACTTTATAGAAATTTGTGCATTACAGCAGCTCCAGAAAACGGGAGACGGGAATACAACACAAGTTAAAATCAAATCAAACATATTTACATCAGTTAAATAAAAAAATACAATAATGTAAAATTACACAGTAACTACACAGGAAAGGGTTATTGTTCTTAAAAAAAAAAAAAAAAAGCATTTCTTTATGAAATTACAATTACACAGTCTGGGCCCCATGAAAAGATATCACATTGGACCCCTACCACGGTCCAAACTAACCCGGAACATTTCTATGACCGCACCTCTACAAATGACCCGTAAAAACTTTGAACAACTATGCTTTGTTTTGCACCCTGAAAATGGAAGATAAATAATCACTGTTATATTTCCTCATAGTTTAAAAATAATTTCAACTTTGTAATATACACACCTTTCAGACAGTTGAAGCAGGGGGGGGGGGGGGGGGGGGGGGAGAGGGGCCTTTGAGACAGACTCCATGTTTTTTTCCAGAAAGGAATTCTGAATGTTTGTTTATTTATTCAGACAATTTTTGTTTTCTTATTGCGGTTATAACTTAGAGAAAAAAGCGAAATAAGAAATACATTTTTATTTCAAGCCCATGAAGGGCCCCCCTTCCCACTGGGCCCCGGGTAGTCAGTCCCACTTTTCCCCCCACTACGACACCCCTGTACGCAGTCAATCTTTACTTCAATTAAAACGTAAAGTTAAACTATCAGCTTGCTCACGTTCAATAAAAAGTATAGTTCAAAACATTTAGATATGATTGCTTAGGTTTGTGCAGTTCAACCAAATATAGAGGAAAAAATAGACAATAATAAGTCTAGGTGAGGCTGGAAATCCCTACAATGAATTACAAATGTACTTTTTTAATTCAATGTTTTACTGGATTTATAATAATAGTAAAATACCATATGAATGCAATAATGTTTTCAAAAGTAGATGTCACAACAGGGAATAAGGTATCTGAGGGGAGAAAGTAAAGAAAAGTAAACTGTTTACAGTCCAGTGCAATATGATCACACACAAAACACAATGAAATCACACAGAGAGAGTGGTTTTAGGCTTTGTATTTATTTAAGTTAAATGTATAAAAGATCATTGACTTGATACATTTCATGTTTCAAGGCTTTGTCATTAAGACAAAACAAACTCTGCCCCAATCGAAAGCCTCTCAGCCTTTTCATACCGCCTGCCAGCTTTCAAAGAGACATTCATACATAATCCTGTCTAAATCACAGTTCATTCTACTGTATAACATAGCTATTTCATCAAATAGATTTGTATAAAATGTAAAGAAATTTCATACAAAAGTGCAGAACAATATGTATTTACAGTATAAACTTTTTTTTTTTTCATATAAAATCTTGCGCGTGTGCTCTACTGAACAGCTGCTCACTTTATTAAGAAGCGTTCTGCTTTGGCAGCGAACATCTGTGTGTACAAGCAGGTTCAGATAAGGCACTGACAAGGGTCAAAATACATTTGATCACTTCTGAAGTGCCACTGTATTACAGCTAGCCACTACACCTCCCACATCAACCTCAACAGATAGAAGTCTCGCTAAATCTCCATTTTACAAAATACAGCATTTCAGCTCCGTCTTTCCAACTTGACGTGCTGTCAAGTGGTGATCAGGTGAGCCATTCTTTCAGTGTGGGAAGCAAAGTAAAGGCATGGGGTGACTGGATTCATACTGAAGTTGCAAGAAAAATGTAAATAAGACGTTTACTTCAATCCGTTAACATCAATGCATCTGATTTGGTCTGTGCAGTTTACTGTGCACGAAGCTGCCATAACATAGAAAAGGCTATAGGGCTCTGAGGCGACTAAAACAATCCAACATGACTAATACTTATTACTTTAAGTCTTTACAAGTTCTTGCATCTTCTCTTTGGCCCTTTTCCTCTGTGGACTCACGGCTCACTGCATGGGAAGCTGGGATGGATGTCAGACTCCAATAGTAAATGTTGGTATTGGTTGATAGACATTGCACACTGCGGCAAAATAATTTGGTCTTTTTGAAGAAGAAACTACACAACTCTGAAAGTATTTAAAACATGATTGAAATAGAAAAATATCTCCTCAGTTGATTATCCTGCATGTTTTGAAATGTGTCAATGCATGATATCAAAAGTGCAATGTTGACATTCCTTCTAAATGGGC
Source organism: Labrus mixtus (assembly GCF_963584025.1). Lineage (NCBI taxonomy): Eukaryota > Metazoa > Chordata > Actinopteri > Labriformes > Labridae > Labrus > Labrus mixtus. The sequence goes on along the minus strand of NC_083630.1, from coordinate 15,317,963 downwards.
GTATGAGCGCTATAAAAGGAGGGTAATGCAACCCTGTAAGATGTTTCAAAAAAGACATTCTTACTTACAAATTCTTATTGTAAGGCGTTAGCAAAAATACATTTACAATTTTTAGCAATCGATAGAAAACTTAACTGCTAAGATGACTTCGAATGTGTCATATACATTTTTGTAACTTCTTATTTTCACTCACACTCGCTGATGAGTTACATACAGTACTGTCAGGTGTGATGTCCCCGCTCGGTCAGGATTACATACCTACACACTGTTCTACTGCAGTAAATGAGTGTGAAGAGCAATTCTGCTCTTGCACTTTGGTCCTTTATTTCCTGCTCTTGTTAAAGGACAGCAGTCTGAACTTGTGAGACTGCTAAGTGGTTCCTCGTCAGTCTCCTCCTGGGGAGCACACTGCGACGCCTCAGAGGACTCTGCAGGTCTGACAGCAGTCAACCTGGCCTCTGCGTGGCAAATTGGAGTTGAGCTAGTTGGTGAGAGAAACAGGGTTCCTGACAAGGCAGACACTGGTGATGGGCATCAGGGCAGGAAGTTGGAGTGAGCCCTGGAGCCTGGTGACTTTTGGGAGGAGCCCTCGGGATGGGGCGGGCCGGAGAGGAGGGGAGGCGCCGCGGACTCAGAGGCCCTCGCAGGCAAAGAAGGGGGGAGGGAGAGGGGGTCCCTGGGCCTCAGAAGCTACCCTGTACAAACGGGTGGCTCAGCAGAACGTCAGCAGTGGGACGCATCTTCTCCTCCACAAACACTTGCCGTAAGAAGTTCCTGCACGCGTCGGATACGCTCTCTGGAAGCATGGGCTTTGTAGGCTGGGTGGCGATCTTGAAAATGGCCGCCATGGCCTCGTACTCGGCCCACGGAGGTTTCTGGGTGAGCATCTCCACAACAGTGCAGGCAACACTCCTGAGGACAAAAAAAGAAGAAAAAAACATAGATGTTGATTTCAGAATTTCAACTTACTCTAATATATGAGCATTTTCTGCTTTAATTCGATTGTCCATCCTGTCTCTATATACTTAATTATTAGTTTAACATCTTTTTGTTCTCTTTTTCTGTGTGTCAACTCAGTGTGTCTTTTATTTTGTGATATTTCAACATATTTCAAGTTGGAAGCTTCAAATAAGATCTGAGGTGTTTTACCGCTTCCTGCACTGGTTAATATCTGTCTTTGCTATCTGCCTGTTTTTGTTTATTATGCAAAATAAAACTGAACTAAAGCAGAACTGAGTTCATACATATCACAGCTGTGACTGGTTTTATGTCCAGATAGAGACAGTGTGCTTCTTAACTTGAGTATTGTTGCTATGTGAATTGTACCTCTGTTGGTTGATCAAAACATTCTTATTAAAAATGACTGCAATAGACAAAAAGTCATTATTTAAAATGCCGTCAGACTTTCCTTACATAGAGTACAGTCCAAACCATTACCATTGTAGGGCTTTACCTCCCATTGATTTAGGTAACTTTATTGCTTCTTACAGAAACAGCTTATCATTTTACCTGCACTGAAAAATATAGATTTTTGTCCTTCATCGTTGGTATATCCCCTTTGGGCCTCATTACACTCCTACCTGATGTTATCCTTACCAAACATCAGCTTTGCGGCCGTAGCCCTCCCCGTTGATGACTTCAGGACTCATCCAGTAGGGGGTGCCAGTGACAGACTTGATTCCTGTACCAGACATGCAGATGGTCTGGATACGTTTGCTGGCTCCAAAGTCTCCCAGCTTCACGTTCCCTGACGAGTCCCTCAGGATGTTAGCACCTTGAGGAATGAAAACAAAAGATGATTTCAGAGTTATCCGAGAGTCTCCTGAGGACTGAAGGTATCCTTCAGTTAATGTACCGTTACAGTGTGGTTAGAAAAAGTGACTGTGCCAGGATGTTGGCCTGAAGGGAAAGGTACATTTTTCCTCTTGTTTCACTAGTCTGCGATGATGGAAAAACTGAACTATTTAAGTCTTAAATTGGAAAATGCCTCAGTAGATTAAACAAATCAGAAAATGAAATATTGAATCAGCCGCCTGCTCCACGTGTATCAAACCTCAACACCCTCTTTCCTCCTTCTTGAGTTATTTTCTGACATGTAGTCTGAGTCTATCCCGTTTCCTCCAGACGCTCCACTTGTTTGATCAGTGACTAATGTAGGCTACACCAGTCGCTGCTCAATCTCCTCTCCCATTGAGGGACTGAGGGCTGCAGAGACGAGATTGAGAGACTGAAAGAGTGACCTTTACTCTTAACTTCTCACTTTGTCAATGTGTTTCCACTGCCGGCACATTTGCAGGGAGGATGTGAGACTCTAATAAATCACGGTCCATTTAAGTCTCCTCGGAACGTCACATTTGCAAAAAACTTTACAGTCAAATCGTCATGGCTGTGATGCCAAGATCTGTCTTAAAGCAGCATGTGTTGACAGCTCCTTTGACTTTACACAGAGCAGCTCTTGTGTGGTGAAATGAACACACATCATATATAACACATGAGGAGCATTTTTAAGTGGAAAATCCCACCCACGTGTACTCTCATAGAGCCTGCCAGTGTCCGGTGAGACCTACTATCTTTTTTTTCCCCCCACCAGACGGTACATTTTCCTCTTCTTGGCTGCGGCTGAACGAGGCAGTGACTCCTAAAGCTGCGGGCGGGCAAACTAAAGCCTTTCCATCCGGTGTCGGACATTTTTAGCCCGGCTGATTTCACCAGCATGAAGTCCCTAATATATCTCAAAGGGGAGTTCAAAATAGCACTTTTTTTTTTCCAGGCTCTTTCTGTAGACGGCAGATGAGGAAATGTCAACCAGGATGAAATGAATGGATCAGTGGTGTTCTCAGCAACAGTTGCCGCGGAACGAGCCGCAAAGCATCGTTTAAACACTGCCAGCTACGTCCATGTCTCAAGTGTGGGTTACAAATCCAATTAAACCCCTTTCCTGACCTTTGTTAGCTTTCATTTTTCCTTTACCTTTGATGTCTCTGTGTACAATCATGTTGCTGTGCAGGTAGGAGACTCCTTGGAGGATCTGCCTGGTGTACCTCCTCGTCACCTTCTCAGTCAGGGCCCCGTAGGCTTTCAGCTGGTCTTTTATTGAGCCCTGGAGACACGGAAAGAGATAGAAAAACAGAGGGGGGATGTGAGAGGACGATTGGAGCTCAGAAAAATGGTGGACAGATTGTTGTATTGGCTGCAGTGTTAGCTGAGATTATTTCTACAGCTGTAGTGTGCAAAACAGAGTCAACTATATACATTGTACATCCTTTATATAATACATAATCAATACAAAGGGCCAGATTCAAAAGAGAAAGTGAATTACAAGTTCCTGGATGTTTTGTCAGTCAGACCTGTAAAGCTAGGAATTCAAATGTGTTAAAGCTACCGTGAGGAGTTTTTAGCTAATTCTTAAAAACTGAAATGAATACTGATGCCTCATTATGAGCTACAACAGCAAACAAGACCATCAGTATAACGGCTGATTATTTCTGTATAGGTATTTTTAATGCCTGAAACTGTGTTGGGGGGGGGGTAGGTGTCAGATGAAGTGATTCAAAGCAGGCTGCAGAAAAAAGCCTTTTTTTTAATTGTCACTGCTAGATTCTTTATGAGCGATACACTTGACTGTTAGAAGAAAGCAGGAAAAAGAAAAAAAAAGGCACTTATACATATGGGAGGGAATAGGTACTGTTCCGTCCACAGGGGGGCACCAAACTCAACACAAACTGCAAGTTCCCTTACAGGTACTTTTAACGATGGACCTTCTTAATCCTACAGAAGTAGCTTATGTTTAACTAAACATAATGTTGTGTTCTGATACATTTTCACTCAGTTTGACCCTCTAAACATCCTTTGCTTTACCTCTCTGTGCTTAATAACAGACATAGTTAATGATTTGACTTAATGTCTGGTAACAAAATATTCATCTTCTGACAATCAATGTGCAGCCAAGTTCACTCTGTATGTCCGTGTCAACAGCTTTGGCCAATTAACTTCTGTTCACATCACCCTCCTCATGTCATTAAAGCTACCATGAGGAATCACGTAGTAGTTATGCGGTGAGTCAAAAGTCTGTTCAGAGCACATTTTTAATATTAAGTTAACAAAGGATACAATAGATGTATCTCACGAGTCAGGACAACAGTAAATTGCCAAACCACTATTATGTCCCATCCCTAGTGTACAATGAATATCCAATGGTTCAGTGTCTAAAGTAACGATGACTTCAAGGGAAATGTTGCAGCATAGTCACAATAACATTTCCAGCTGAAGCAGATTGCATTTGTTTTATTATAAAAGAAGCCTCTGAGCCCTTTTTTAAGCACCGAAAAAAAAAGAATCATATAAACATGCAAAGTGTTGAAAGAAATGTGCTCAATTTTCTCCGACGTCCTGCATTTCCTCTCATTTCCTGTTTTCAGTTCCTCAAGAGCTAAAGACCTAACACCTGTGACGCACTTTTGGACTCAAAAAGTGAAAAAGACTTTCAGCTGTCAACAAGACACCTCAACAGCTCTCTGCCTCTCAGAGGGACACTTGCCCCCGCACCACTTCTCCCCCCCTCCACCCCCCCAACCCACCCCGAGGGCAGCTACAGCGTTATCGGTCAGCTGCAGCGGTGCAGTCGTGCCGAGCAGTCACACACACCGACTTGCCTTTTGTCACCTTCCCTCCTGCCTCTGCCAGCAAACTCCAGTGTAACATAAACATTTCCAAGTTCCAGACAATGTGTGACTAAGTCACTCAACGGCTCTCAGAATTTAAAAAAAAAAGAGGTCACGGAAATATTAAAAAACAGACGCAGTGACGGGGTCTACAGGCGACAGTGGCTCATTAAAGCGCTCATTTAGTGAGAAAATGATCTCATAAACTGAGCTGCTCTGCTGACATCAACCACAGAGGACATGATTGATGACAGCTGCTGACATTTCAGAATTGTTTTTTTTTTTAAGCAGATGTAGCTTCTTAGGGTTTGAACTAATGTTTGTATTGAAATGTGTGTACAGCTGATACAACAATGTGGCATTCTCAGACATCGTTTATTAGGACTGCTGCCTTGATTTTGAGCTACATGTGGTGTCTCCTCTGCAGAATACGCACCCCCGGCATAAACTCCACAAAAATGGTGAGTTTCCTCTGTTCCAGATCCCGCAGACAACCGTAGTACTGAACTATCCGCTCATGACGCAGATTCTTCAGCAGCTGGATCTCACACTCTAGAGCGTTCACCTCCTGCAGAAAAGAGAGGTGAAATTAAGAAAAACATAACAGAGTTCATAATCATATTAAATCTGGAAACAATAAATCACTGCCCTGGAATAATCCAGTGTGAGACTTATTATGTCCTCTCTCACCTTGCTGGTTTCTTGACAATCGGGGTCAAAGGGAACCTGCTTGGCAGCCAGCTCACGGCCTGTGTCGGCGTCATAACAGAGGTAGACCTCCCCAAACGCCCCGCGCCCCAGGAGCTTTCCTTGTCGCCAGTTGACTGGCGCCCGCGGCGCTGCAGAAACAAGACACCACATGATGAAAACCCAGCAGTAATTCATTATGTAGCTGAGTCCCCCAGAGGATGACAGATCCACTGTGATATACTGATTCAAGCAAACACTGAACCACTGAGGCATGCGTCAAAATCCACCACAAAATCCAACTGTAACTTTAACGAAGCCAGACGTCAAATCCACCGCAGGGTCGTTGAATAATTCCCACCGCAGACCCTCTCAGAAGGGGAAGCCCATGATATCTGAGTAAAAACCACGCTCAGACAACAGAAAGTCGACAAAAAAACCCTAGAGAGAGCATCTCAGCGCCTCAGAGCAGACTCTGAGACTTTCTTTGTGGTCAGGTTAGACGGTTTGGTCGTGTGTGGGTGAGAAGGACAACAGAGACACGCCGACCTCAGACTGCTGAGCCGAGCTTCAGTTCTATGACAAAGACAGTTTCTGGAAAATGCAAACTGTGGACTGAATAATAACAGATGGCAGGCTGGGATAAGACGAGGACAGGGAAATTGTGCCCGCTGTGATTTACATTTTAACTGCACTTTATCTCCACTACCTTTTACACATGATGCATGGCACACAGTATTTATGGAGATATTTCACGTTCTCTGCTAACCATGATGGCATGCTACATTTTAAAGTTCTTGTAATTACACCTTGTTTGACCGAATTCTGAAATCTGAACCATTAAGTCAATGTTATGAATCATTTATTAGACAAATTTAGCCCTTTTTTCTTGATTTCAGTGCAAGTTTTTATATTTGCTTGTGCACAGCAGATGCTTCTCAACAAGGGCTCTGTATTATTTAAATAGTTATACAAAAACATGCTGATAGGTAACCTTCAGTTTCAGTATTCTTATACACTTATTTTTAATGCTCCCTAAAATTTTGTTTCTTTTTTGACTAAATTCTAAATGTGTCTAAAAAAACACTGACAGGAGAACATTGCCTGAATAAAAAAAGCAGCAGAAGCAGTCGAAGTCTGAGCTCTCTTCAGTCATCTCTGTGTCAGCAGTAAGGGTTTCATTTGTCAAATTACAAATAAATAAAAGCCCCTGACAATATTAAAGGCTCAGAAGTTCAGTGTTTTTATGGTCTGGGGGAACATTTACTTCTTGTTCTGTTCCTTCATTTGAAAACTTTTGTCACATCTTTATAGCTCCACTTACACTTGGCTGTCCCACGCTGGCAGCTTTTGTCAGCAGTGCGGCCCAGTGAGCGCAGGTCGCCGTACTGCAGCGTACTTTCACCATTATAACTCCGTGTGCGACTGGATGGAACTAGCTGAAACAGGTTCTCTTGCGGCATGAAGCTGCGCGGAAGTGTCCTACGACCTGAAAACACACATATTAGACATAAAGAGACATATTAATGGCCGTGCACACATGGGCCATTTCTTCTTTTGTTTGTGCTGTTAGTGATTTTCACACTGGGTTTTTTTTTTCTTTACAGGTGTTGTGCATACAGTACAGCGAGCTCTCAGCCAAAGACTTCGGGCCAGCCGGAGCAGAGTGCCTCTCGCCACTCAGTCCCACTTCCCCTAAGACAGGAAGCAGGGCGCTGTGTTTTTATACAAGTTCGGGTTCACCGCAGGGAAACGTAAATCACTGCTAGCCAAGGTTAGCCTCTGAGTAAGCAATTACTAGCAGCTGCCTTGGACAGCAAGCCAGAACTTTATGTACCAAATCTATGATTTGAGCAAAAGACGGCCCAAGTGGAGAACAAGATTTTAAACTATTTAGAAAACAGGGAATTGTGCACTGATTAAAACAAATGTGATTAGATGGGCTGTGTGGTGTAGGCATGTGTGTGTGCCTGTGTTGTCCTGCTTCAATAGTAACATAATCTGTTTAATCTGTGCAGTAAATGTGTTGTTGTTACTGCTCAAGCAAAGCCGGTTTCTTACGGTCTCCGTAATCCTTGCTGCGATTGGGCAACTGGAACTGGCGGGGGAAAGTCCCTCCTTTTCCATGGCGTCCTGCAGAGGGAGCAACGAAGCAGAGCTGTTAATTTGGAAGTAAACGAACAGGCAACAATATCAACTTCATTATGTTTTATAGTAATAGTCACATCTCAAGTGGAAGAATAAAAGTTAAATAGCTTGGAGCTTGTTAGAAACACAAGCATGATGAGGAGAAGAGTTTTAACTGATCACATCTGACAGACACTTCATTGCTCGTGTTCAAATCAAAAGCAGCAGGATGGAAGACAGCTTGTCACACGCTGGAACAGAGCTTTCTGCAGCCGAGTCAGAAAAACTGAGAACAGTTCATGTGTGCTAGCTTAGCCTTTTAGCTCTGAACCCAGTGGAGCAGTAACTAAAGGCAGGTGGGGAGCACTGCTGACGCAGGCGAGCGCTGACACTCAGTCTCTCTCTCATACACACACGCACACGCACACGCACACACACACACACACACACACACACACACACACACACACACACACACACACACACACACACACACACACACACACACACACACACACACACACACACACACACACACACACACACACACACACACACACACTGAATGGAGAGTTGTGGAGCCACTCGCAATTGAAAGCAGCTGTTCTGTCAGATGACTGCCTCCCCTTGCGCTGTTTTTGTGGCCGTATCCCATGGAGACGGGAGTTATTTTTTGTGTTTGGCAGCACGGGATGGAGAGGAAAAATCTACTCACAGGGAATGGTAAACAAATACTGTAGCTCTCAGCAGGAAGGGCCACACAGCTTTTACATCTGGGAGGGGGAAGAGCGTGTGTATGCATGTGTTTGCACGTGCATGCATTCCCGTGTGAGTGCTCAAGTATGGCTGCAGCTATATGAAGCACCCCACACGCCCAGCCTGTATACACAATGTGCAGCACTCTTACATTTTTCTTTAATTTACAGAACGGGAGAAAATGGCCAGATTGCTGCGTTTCCCTTGTTCATGAGGATTCATTTGGCATTATCTGTCATCCTGCTGCATTTGATCTGTGTTCTGAAGGAAAAGGCGCAGACGGGGAGCCGAGGGGACAGGGACGAGACAAGCAAGGGGGGTGGCATCAAGAGCAGGGAAATGATCATAAAAAAAGACGGGAAAGGAGCGATGTCTATTAGGAAGTGGAGTCTGAAAAAAAAAAAATGCAGACACAGAGGGAAAAGGGAGTGAGTGAAGGAGATGGACAAAGGGTGCACAGCGGAGGGTCTGTGGAATATAAAGCAGGACGAGTTATGATGCTATCACACTCCCTTCATCACCTCCTGAGACGTAGAAACACAACCAAGATATTAAATATCTCCCTAAAAACCTATCCCTCATTTTAAGTATTTACTCCCATCTAATAATACCATCTCCCTGAGGGCATTTTTAATGAGAAACATTTGCGCTTATCAGGAGCTGCATGAACAGAGCTTTAGTTCTCTTTCTGTGAATCTACTTGTGTGGCTATAATTACAACAGAACCGAAAAAAGTTAAAACAGGAAAAACTTTTTTTTTTAAAAACAACATTTCTACCTTTTAATCCCCCCGTGTAATGTTTGAGGTGAGCGCTAACTCAACAGCACAGCTTTCTGCTGCAGATTCCTCCTGTCTTACCTTTGTATTCATAGTTGAGGTTCAGGTAATTATTGTCCCGGTTGTTCTGCGAGAAAGGAGGACTGAAATGACAAGAGAACAAGGAGGGGACGGTTGAAAATGGTTTGCTGCTTCATCTTCTAATTTCCCCCTTATCTTCAAAAAGGAGTCTGGCCACAGCAGCTGGACTGAAACGTCAGATATAAAGCGGCACAAAAAGCCTTTAAATAACTTTGCATTCTTTGATTTTAAACCACAATGTGTCCCATAAGAAAAGATAAGAAGGATTTTTTTTACCTTGGTGAAATAACAAAAAGAAATTGAAAGTACATTTTGTGGAGGTAAGTTGCAGAATAAACCTTCTCTCATTAAATGTGTTGCTGTTCAGGCCCCCCCCCCCAGCTGCCTGTAAGCCAGCCCTGCCCCCCGGCCCTACAGAGAGTGACGTCTCTGCTGACCGCAGGGCGGCGCGGGGCCACGAGACCCTGGATAAGGGGCACGCATGCCCGCTCGGAGGGAAAAGTTCCATGCACTCGTTTCCTGCCATTGTTCTGCAGCCTGGAGCCCAGATAAGCCTCGTGCAGGTAGAGCTGTTTCCGTCCTACACTCTCTCTCTCTCTCTCCCCCCTTCTCTCTTTCTCGCTCTCATTTTTCTCTTTCCCTTTGAATTACATTCAATATTTTCTCCCCCCCCCCACCCACCCATTTCTACTCCACTCTCACTTTTTCACCACTTTTCATTTTCCGGCTCAGTTTTTCCCCTCATGCAGCGTGTTCTTGCTCACACTTCTACGTCTCCCACTCAGTCTCTGTTAGCCTTCTCTCATGATAACAGAGGAATCCAGGCGTCAAGATAAGAGTTTTGTGGCCATGGCAACAACAAAGTGACCTGATTCCCTTTTCCAAATTGGCAATATCGCAGGCAGGGTCACTGGTCAGTGATCGCTGCCAACCTTAAAGACTGTTTTAAAAAACTAAACCAAGAGCCTTTGTTAGCTTCTGTGTGCAATTTCACAAAACATAAGATGACATTCAAGCGTGAACACTGTGATACGAAGCAAGAATAAATAACTGTGACCTGCCATATGAATGTGAGCATCGTAAAAAAAATAAATCCACACGGACAAGAGTAATAAATCAAACACTGCATGATGACTCACCTGTCCAGTGCTTGATCTATTGATTGACAGCTGCTCGACAGTGAGTTGTCTGCGCTCCCGAAAGGATCCATCTGACAGATGTAATAACACAAAGAGAACGAGGGTCACTGAGGATGAAGTCAGCTGAGAGTTTTATGCCACATAGACAGATCTTGAGTTTTAAGCCTGAATATAGCCTCAATAGCAAATTGTGTTGCACAATTTGCAATGACAATAAAGGCTTTCTATTCCATCACTCATCCGAAAACTGCCTTTATACCAGTTACTTTCAGTTTTATTCAATAACCGAATCACGTACCGTATCTCTCTTGATAATAATGGTTAAAAATGTTGAGTAAATGACCCGAGTCTCAACAAAGCAGAGTGGCATTCCCACAACAAGTCCAAAAGATGCAACAAGTGACAGGTCTGACGTGTTCAAAATCATTAGACACAAACCCCAGTGTGAACTTTTCTGTGTGTAAGTCACCTGCTTGCTAAAGAACCAAATAAGAGGGTTGTGTCTGATGTTTTGCATATACTGGGACTGCCTGAATTATAGCATGTTCATATAGCAACCACGAGTTCAGTATAAAAACTAAGAACAATGCAGATTGTACCATAAACCAAACCTAGGGTCAATTCATTCAAGTAAGTCAACTTGTTCAGTCTCTTACATTCTGGTCCTGGGTCTCAGGGATGAACTCCCCTTCACTGTGGATGCTGGTGTAGGAGCCCTGGCGGGCGATCTGCTGCTGCTCCTCGGGGACGCTGCCTGGAGGTGGGGACGTCCGACCTGTGTGCAGGGAACCTGTGAAAGTTTGAAAAAGAGTGGAAAAGGTAGGAGAAAGAGAATGAGGAGTTAAGTGCAAAGAAATGAGGAAAGTGTAAAATCAGGAAAGAAGGAATGGAGGAAGTAGAAAGGGAAGATGATGGAGAGAGGAAAGAGAGGGGGCGGAGGGGAGAAAACAGCGTCATCGTATTATTCATGGGTACAAGTTCAACTGTGCCAGGACTACGAGAAATGATTTACTAAACCACACTGCCGCCACCTCTAACCTCAATTACTGTGACAAATGCAACCCCCAGCTACAGCGGTGACTGAATGCTCGTCCTTGACATAGTGAGAATTGAAAGTCTGACTGTCGCTGACTGAATACATGCACACAGGCCAAAAGGTACCAAGATGTAAAAACTGGCTGACTACCAGAGTAAACAGTCTAATTTCTAACTGAGATGTATTTTCTTTACAGTTCAGTGTTTTTCTCTGTCTTTCTGCACCCTCTCCTTTCCCCGTCTCTGCCATGCGTCATCGAGGTACCCAGGCTCACATCACATCTTCACTCATCCATCCACTGTGACTGCTCTCCTGTCACCTCTCATCTGCCACCACTCCCGCCACTACTCTCTCTCTCAGCCTCTCTGACTGGCAGCTGGCGGGGGAATCCGGAGAGCGAGAGAGGCGGGTAATTCTATACAATTTACATGACCAGGGATGGTGACAGCGCTGATGTTATTCGGGCGACGTGAGACAGATCGGCGTTGACAGCCATTATAAAGAGCTCCAGCTGCTACGTGAAAATGAAAATGGGAAACAGAGTGCTGGTCGTTTCGGCATGTGTACGAGGTTGAGAGACGACTGAAACATTGACCTTCCTGGACAGACATGATATAAAGGGGGTGAAAAGACCCCGACATGGGAGATAAGGGAGAGCTCAGTATTTCACAGAGCAAAATAAACCTTCATGCTATGTTACCAAACAAGCCAGGAGGGACAACATGCAGTGCTAGACTTTACCTTGTTATCTAGCCAAAGAGCGTGACATGACAAGAAAAAGGGCCTTTGGGTGTCTTGGCAAGGAATTAGATATTACTATCACTGTTATATCTGTTAAAATGTTAAATACAGCTGTGTAAGTTGTTAGAAAATAAGCTAAGCTAGCTAGCATATTTGGTTAGGCTTACTGTTTAAACATCAACTTCCAGTCTTCATTCTAGCTTAGCTAATGACAACTGACTTTTGATGCAAATAAAACAAAAACATATGGCGGTGGTTTGAAGAAAAACTTCTGGCTAATCTCAAAATATTCTTTGACAGAAGCCAAGTCGCTAAAAGCTAGCCACCCAGTTTCTGGAAGAACAGGGAAAAGACTAGCCTCCCAGCCATTTATGTAAATATATACTTTTTTATTTTATTTTTGGTATGTGTTCAAAAATTAAAGTAGCTTCACCACGACTTAATACCCCTTGGTGATAACAGCAATCCACAAACACACTTCACTTTAGTTTTTGGTTAGCGTAAATAACAGAGTCATGCTAGCTGTTCCCTTTGTTTGTCGTCTTTATGCCAGCTATGCTACAGCTGCTGACTGCACCTTCATACTCAACAGAGAGATATGAGGGGGGTTAAAATCGTCTCGTTCTTTTCTTGGCAGCATAACCAGAAAAAAGTTTGTCTAATTGTGCTTTCAACATCCAGAGAGCGACACTTTCAGCATAGCATCAACACGCTAACTGCTAACATATAAAGGAGACGATGCAGACAGGGAGCTGCTTGGTATGGGCGCGGAAACTTGTCCTTGCTTTGACCGGACATCTCACTGGCTGTTAAAGTTGTCAATTCCACCTTCAATTTGCATTTTTTCCATTCTGACAAAGCATGTCCCTCGTCTTGTTATTAACATTCCTATGACAGCAGCATCACTCTCTGCTGAAAATTCACACTGACAGCCCACCCTTGAGGCCCTACCAGGTGGAAAACAAATCTTTGCATCAGCAGGTTTTTATTGTAACTCTGTTTTTTTATTTTCTGCCTCCTCTCAGAAATAGAGATTTCACCCTGATAGAGCTTTAACAGCACTTTGATTTACAGTGCAAGTCAATGACTCCACACTTCTGCCAGCTCACCTGTCGAGTGTTTGCGCACCCTCTCCGAGCCCTTGAGCAGGGAGCCCTTCAGATCTCCCAGAGACCGTGATGACTTCATCTCGCTCTGTTTGTCCCTGCTGTTCACCTGTAGGTACTACAAAGAGAAAACAATACAAAGAGTTGGAAGTGGAGAAAGAGAGCAGGATTGGGAGAGGAAATGAGGAAAACATTGCATCATCGTCTCGTTACATCATCATTTCGGTAAGGGAACTTCCTCTAAGTTCAGAAAACAGTACCTCTGATGCAACTTACCTTTAATTTAAAGGTCACCTGATTTTAAAAAGAGATTGACTCCATGCAACTGACAAGTGACAAAGAGTTGCTATCTGTACTATTTAGAAACTGATACATCTCAAACAGAACGAGGTTATGACGTGATGAGTGTTGCACAACAATCCTACTGTGTAAATCAGGCGGTTTGCTTAAAACTTCTGATTCACATTATCTTACAGTGTCTCTAATGGTCAGTTTTAAGTCTTGAAGAAGTGTACATTGTTGGAACCTTACATGGTTGTTCTTGGGGGTCTTTAGCAGTATCCTGAGCAGCCCATTGGTCCCTGTGCTGCAGCCTAACGTCAGCACGGCCTGATCTAGATCCTCCTGGGTCTTCATGGGCAGCAGCAGCTGAAAGGATAAGAAAACATACAGCACATGACCTTTAAATACCCTATTATTCCATGATGGCGCCATGTTAAAGCTTCAGTGTGCACATGACATGGAGTGGTTGTTTTCTTATTTTAAACCTTGTTAAGGTTAAAAAAGATGATTTTCCCTCCCTTGTGACATTTTTGATTATAGCTCCTTGCTTAAATGTCTCCCTCCTGAACATTTTCCATATGCTTTCATGCAAAACCTTTGGTATATATAATGGATCAACACAAAACTGGATAATATAGATAAATACGGAATGCAAGCTTTCATTACGATCTAAGAAACTTAACTTTTTACAACAATGTTAAGGACTCCAGGAAGAACCTGTGGAGTTCTCAGAAGCTTAGAGTGCTTTATTGTGAAACCGATATTCTGTGCATCCAACAGATATCTGCTTTTTTTTCCACTGCTCTTTTTTTTATTAATCAAACAGTAAAAAAAAGACAATTAACTATTATTAAATTCAGATTCACTGAATTGTATCAATCAATCATTATTCGTATAGCCCCAGTGTTATCTCGAGACGCTTTAAAAAAAGAGCATATGGGATAATAAAATGTAGAACAGTCGGAGGGGCTGTGTACTTTTTGCAAGATACTGTATATTCCCAACAACAGCCAAGGATCTTAAAGCATGGCCACTTCTTGTTCTTGTACCTCTTTTTCCGTGAAGTACATGTCCATCTGCTGTCCAAAGGCCTCTGTCACCTTCTGCAGCAGCTCCTTGATCTTCAGTGGCCTCTGGAATGGGATGATTCTGGGAGGTAAAAAAAATAGTAGCATAGTCAGACGTTAGTAGAAACTAGTGTTGTGTCAGACTCTATTATGAAGCCTGTATTTTGGCTATACAGTGTTAGCATCTGACTAGCTCACAAGATAATATATCTGCACATGGCTCGCAGTTTTGTTCTAGTTCTTTCATTGTTTTACTGGTGTTGCTACATACATGTTGACTGGAAGACCCTATAGGAGTCTTTTTCTAGGCCATTTTATGACTGTGTTTCTATGGTAACAAGAGGGAAAAATTATCAGGTCAGCTGGGTCAAGGAGAGGAGCACGCTGATACTAAAGGGGCATTAATCAATCCTAAACCTAACCCCCCCACGCCCCCAATGTGTATGAAAGTCTCATCTGATGTCGGCCTACGTGTATGACAGAGTGTGCACACTTTGAGCTTATCAGCCAGTGTTTATAGGGAGTGTATATATGGAGGCGTGCATGTTTGTAAAACTCTACATGCATGAGTGTGCTTCCCAATCAGTATGTGCATCGGTGGCTGTTTCAACACCACTGGGCCTCTCCACTAAGCCAGCACAAAGGCAGATGGGAAACTTCCTGAGAGGAAAGAAGGGGAGGATGGGGGGGGGGGGGGGTCTGGAGAGGCAGCAAAAGCAGCAGGATGTGTGTCTTTCCCTCCTCTTTTAAAGAGTGACAGCGTGAAAGATACAGAGATATTTAGAGACTGAGAGAAAATACAGGAGACAGCCTGACAAAATAAAAGACAGAAAGAAAGAGAAAAAGATTCCCCCGGCATTTTTTTTCTGCTATCTTCTGCTCTCGCTCTCTGCTTTTGAAGAATTTGTAGCCGACTATCTCTTTATAGTATCCTGATAAAAGGACTTGTTTTCATCTCATCATTTCCTCATCAGAGGCCAAAGCTCTGCCTATCTTAATGACTGCTCATTGGCTCCCTCATTTGAGGAGAGGATTCTGGGAATAGGGAGGCCTGCAGATCAGAGGCGAAACAGCAGCAGAGCTAAACGCTCCACATCTCTGTTTATACTCGCCGATGATGTGCCTGATAAAGAGCTGGAGGGATGTGGACGGGGGTTTTGGGGGGGGGGGGGGGGGGGGGGGGTATGAGGATGCTGCTCCGAAAGATATGGCCTTCCTTCCTCAGTGCGAGCATGTTGACTGAGTAAAAAAGAATGCTTTAACACATCCCAGCACACTCACTCGATCTCTTTCCCTTTTACTCTCATGGACACAATCACAATCAAATACACAGGGAAAAAAAAAAAAGTCTGGCCCTGTTCCTTTACTCTCTCTCTGGCAGGAGACCCTGAAGCAGAGCCGAGGGGGGGTAGAGAGAGACACACAGCTCCGATTTCCTGCCAAAAAACCTTCAGAGTTTGCCAAAAAAAAGAAGGACAGTCCAATCAGATTCCATTGTGAACATACAACACGGTTATCCTGACTCAGGGACTCCTGATACCTCAACAATGTGGACGCAGCTCAGACATCATGTGTAATCATATCGGACGCTGCTACTTTGAGAGTCATTACTTTATGACAAAAATCAAATAAGATGGTAGCGAGCTAATGTAATTCAGCAATAACAAAAGCTGTTGATCAGAGCTGCTTTAAATGTATATGCAAATCATGCAATCGCTACAATGTGATAGTATTATTTTACCCCTAGTATCTATTAGTACGATTACCTCCTGATTTCAAAAACGGGATTTAGATCAAAATGAAAGTGGTGCTGCTCAGACAAGAAGAACAAAGCAAGAACATGACAACAAATAAAGAGGAGAAGGAGAGTGTGAATTCAGAGTGAATTGTAAAATGAATTACAAAAAAATAGCTGTCTGTTCTGTGTGAGCAGTTATGGTGTGAGGGGAGCTTGTAAAAAAAAAAAGGGGGGGGAAGAAGGCTGCGGTAAAGAGAAAGAGAGGGAGGCAGAAACTCAAAGAGACAGGAACATGAAAAACTTGTCTCTTTCACAGCAGTGGCCAATTAGGGCTGTGAAAAAGTGAAGAGGCCCGACGTGAGCACATATTCTGCAGGAGGAAGGAGATGTTTCCTAGTCTCACTGAAGCAACATCTGGACCATATTCTGATGAACCAAGGCAATTATTCAAGTCGCGCACCCAATCTCCCTGAGATGCTTTTCTCCGTTTGAACAGTACACTCCTGTGTTTCAGGAGTTGTTGGGTTGTTGAACAAGGGTTTCATGAGGACAAAGTGTGTCTGTGAACTTGGCCCTCTCCCAGGATGCAATTCTAAAAGGCCAAACGAGGTACCTGGGGGGACTCAAGCGGCGTCCATACAAGGAACGATGGAGCCGCAACAGACAAAACGAAGACCCACACCAAATAAAGCCTCACCCATTCAAAAGATGTGCTGTTTATACTGTGGCCTGAGCTTACAAAGTGCTCCAATGTGGTAAACAAACTGTGAGGCACCTTGGTGGAAACACTGATCGTGAGACCATCTCCAGACAGAGTAAGTGTAACCATGCCTCGCCTCTTCAGTAAGTCTGGAGACGGAATGATTTGAAGGACGGAGGAAAAGATGGAGTATTAATTCGGGGTGTGCCTTGAGGACTGGACACTGAATTGAAACTTGGCACTCTTCTGTTCCCTCTTTTTTTTTTTTTTCTTTCTTTTTTGTTCCCTTCTCAAACAGCCCATCCAAGTCTGAAACACAAGGCCGCCGCTAAATGTCAATGCAGGAATTTTTTCCCTCTCTTTATGCTACTCTGGCTGTGTAACAGTGATTTCCCCCGGACACAAAATCCCAGGCATGGCAAAGCATAACAAAAAAGATCCAAGCTGAAGAGTTCAAAACTTGGACAGGGATGTAGAAACAACAATACGGAGGGTTCCAACGTACCGTTTCTCTCTCTCATGCTCCAGCTTGACTCTTAAATCCTGTTGAGAGGAAAAATAACAACAGAGGGGAGTTATGGCGGTGGAAAGTTAAAGTGATTCATGGTGGTGTGTGGGATTTGGACTGCTGAATACAAGACAACAATAAGCTACACGATGAATTTCACTGACTTCAAGCATTTAAGTCATACATGGTTTTGTTGGTGAAGTTGGTCCTGTAAAACAAAGACAACCTTAACAACTTAAGAGATGGCAGGACACTTTGCAGGTCCACTATTTATAAAGGCATTACCCAAAGAGAGCAGGAATCTGGAGGAGCCTGCAAGTCTGCATGAGGTCATGCCGATAAAACTGACAAGAAACACTGAAGCACTGACGTCATATCAGCGCAAGCCATTGGTTCAAAATCAGAGGTTTGCCCCCGACTCATAGAACAGGAAACTCTGTGCTTGGCACTGTTTGTTTATGTCTCATCATAAACATTAAGAGGATCTGCAAATTATCATTCCACAGAGGGAACGACTGCATGAGGGAAACCACTTCAGAAAGAGAGGCAAGGTGACTGTGACAAATGAAAGCCTGTCTGCTCGTTCAGTCACAAGCTGCCAGAGATATGTCAACTGATAATTTCTGAGGAATTCTTCACTGCTGTCCTGAAGAAGGTTCTTAACCTTACATTCATTTAAGGCTGTGTCAGAGTGCTTGTTTTTTTTTTTAAAGTAGGTTTTCTAGATATTTTATGTTAAATATTCTCCTACATTTTAAAAGTGAAACCACGTCGTACTAGCAGACAATTGATAAATGCTTTGATCGACTGTCTTTTGTGCAGCTTTGTACATAAAAACATCACATAACAGCTTTTTTAAAAAAAGATTTGTATTCCACTACGTGTTATTGAATACAGCTCAATGTCTCATTAGGGTTTATGAAATAATAATGTGTTAGAATTAGACTCTCAATAAGCTACTTTCAGACAACTTTCACTTGACTTTGGCAGCTTCCAGTCCAGTCCAAAAAAAAAAAAGGGGGAAAAAATCTAAAAGGAATTGAGGCTGAGGTTTGTTTAAACCCTGAGTGACAGTTAAGCCTAAAAGCACTGCTGTGCCTCTGCTGTGTTTGGTTAATAAAACGTAATGGAGTTGAATGAATGAAATACTCCACCGAAAAAAAGAAAATCTACACTCGAGCCCTGTGGGTTTAAAAGGTGAATTTAAAAGTTCACAGCTCCATAACTCAGTCAGGAGGGACGGCAGCAAGTTATAAACCACATCTAATCTGTCTTTTTGAATGTCCAATTACCCATTTTTGATTTCCATTTTTTAATTAAGCTGTGTATATTCATACGTCTTAGTTCACATATGACTCTTTTGGACGTGCAGAAGAGGTTTGACAAGTTTTCTTTCAGTCTATGAAACCATTAAAACGTTTGACTTTTCACATGACGTGGACACCAGAAACCCTTCAGATCCACATGTTCAGCCTATTCCAGGAAGCTAGGGGTTGACTCTGGATTAGCATCCCTTTAGATGCATACCTGCTTGTAGAGTAAGGTTCTGTTCTTGGGTTTGTGGCTGTTGTGCTGGGTGTAGCAGCGACCCAGCGCTGCCAGGTCCTTCATGATGGAGTTCAGCGCCTCCTCGTCATCTGAAAGGCAGAAATACACACGTTAGCTGATTGAAACAGATCTCGATCCTTTGAGGTTCAAAAAGCAGGAACTGAAACAGAAAAGTGTGAACAGTGAGATCGACTCTTTGTGTTCCTGATTTAGAGATTTGACTGGGTGAAGCGTTCTGTTGCTAGGAAAACTGTCGTAATGCTGATCACTCTCAAACTCTGTGGTCTGCATACAAAAGCTGTGAAAGAGCAAAGGTTGTTTAATTATGCAGCATGTGTGACTGGTGCCTGGTGTCACTGGGGGGCAATGCAGCCCCTTGTCTCGCCCGGAGTTTTGCTATTAAACACTTTATTTTGAATCGACGGAGAGACTTCTGGAGCATAATTCATCAGTTCTAATTTTGTTGGGCGCAATCAGACTGACATTGACCTTTTTGCACATAAAACACAACTAAACAGAAGTGTCTGTACGCTCCAACATGAACCGAGCTTGTTGACTTTGACAGAAGATTCAAGTGTGTCTCATATTCATAATTGGCTCCTTAAAGGGGACAGGCCGATAGTTCATTAAAACCTTTCAGTTCAGAAAACCTGCTGGTGAAAGAAAAACGCTCAGCATCTCGGCGCTCTCCACTTCTCACTTCTTTTCTCTCGCTTTGCACTTTTTTTGCCGCACGCCCTCACAAACACACACTAACACACACTCTCCTGTGTAAAGGGGGCAATCACGCAGATGAGCATGTCAGGCATTACCATATCAAGAGACTTTAATAGGACCAATTATCTGAGTGCCGTGATTACAATATAAAGAAGAGGTCGTTGACCTCGGCTCCCGTCGGCCTATCACACGAGCCCCCTGGTGCATTCATTATGGAAACACATACACGTCGCGGTTCACAAGGAAACCGGGCCAGGTGTGTGCCACGCAGCGCAGACAGCACCTGCAGGAAAGACTGCATTCTTCAAAATAAAAGAGAGCTGTGTGTTTGAAACACCTCTGGGAATGTTATTCACAGAGCGTGTGTGGCGATAGTGTGGGCAGCAGATGGGGTCTGAGGCTCCATTTGATCCTGAGCCCTGCTATACGCTGCTTGTGGCCAGCTGTTAGTCGACAGCAGGCCAGTCCGTTAAGGTTCACCCGGGGGACACAGACACAAAAACATAAACTAACCGACTTCTTTCTCAATCCCGCTACTGACCATCTCAAATCAGGTTCTCTCTCCATGCTGATTTCATGTAACGCAGGCGATCTCTTTGTCAAACCAAATTCCAATACATCTGTCTGAGTTAGGTGGCATTTTGGACAATGTCTCCCTCCCACTCCATGGCGTGCTGAAAAAGCCACATCCAGTGCTCGACTGGCAATCTGTCCATTGGATATTTAAATGCTGCATCTTATTTTTTTTAAATCTGGGCAGGCACATAAAACAGAAAATAACTGCCTGGCTGGAGTGCTAACACAACATCAAGAGAAATGTGTTATTTTATAATTTGGATGAACTATCGCTTCAGTGTGAGATGACATAACTTGCAGCTGAGCAGCAAAGCCATCTACGAGGTAATAATTGACTACAGTGAGAAAACGATAAATAGGAAATGTGCCCACACTTCTTTGGAGTATTCCGAGTAAAGAAACGATGCCTTTATTGCTTGTTTGTTGTTGCTGCTCCTACCAGGCCTAATGGCAACCCTCAGCGCCATCAAGCCCGCGAGCATTCACAGATGTTGAACCACATCAACAGCGCACCACACAGGTAGAGGTCATGTTTGACAAGACATTTATAGCAGCAGGAGTAAAGTGAGGAATGACGAAAGTCTCTTTTCCGCTGACCGGCACACTCCCTCCTCTTACAGAAGGAGCTAAATAAGGCTGAGTGATAACACAAGTTAAACACACAAAATCTCAAGCGACAGTGAAAACACAGAGCGCACAGGTAGGAGGACTTGTATGCCTGAATATATAACTTATTATTTTAAAAAAAAAACAGCTGAAAAACAAACCTTAATCACTGATTATATGTGAAAGTAGGGATAATAAAGTAATTATTTTTCTTATCAAAAGAAGTGACATGCTGTGATTGTGCAACATAAGCACATTCCTCTATGTAGCAACAAGTTTACCACTCCATGTGTGGGATGTTTCAAAGCGATAAGACCAGGTAAACGTGAGACAGGTGAGTCACTTGTGCCGTCTTCCCCTCCGAGTTTGTAAAAGACAAAAAGTGACAGTCTGCGGAGGAAAAGTGACATGACACCTCCACGTTTAAACAACCTGCATATCGCCACAGACAAACCACACTTTGCTGTTTGATAGGACATGTTTACAAACCTGACACTCACTGGTAGGACTCACAGAGTTAGAATATAGGCTGTCAGGAGCAGTGGATGACTAAACACCAAACCAGACCTCTCCTTTCCCAACAGGAAGGAACTGAGTCACCGTCTCTGAAAACGAAGCTGGTCTAACCAAATGATTCCACATCATGAAAAAAGAATTGATTGTCGAACGTGGACAGGCATAAAAAACTATACAAGCTAAAAAAAAAAGGGTAGGTGTTCAGAATTTGTTGTTTTTCTTCAATGTTTTCTTCAAAGTTCTGAAAATAAGTTACCATGGTGACATCGTTCACTTTCCTAATTTGCACAAAAACTTTAACAAAAAGCAAAACAGGCCAATAATCAAGCTGCAATATGCATTTACTTATATTCAATTGACTATTAAAGGGATACTTCACCCATTTGCATTAAGCTTTGTATCATTAGAAACCTGTTAGTATTTTTGAATGGTCGTGCATCCAGCCCTCAATTTCCCCTGAGATGGGAAATCTTTGTATTTCTGAGTCTGTAAAGAAGCTTCCAGTGACGCAAAATGACGATTTTTGCGTCACTGGAAGCTGTTGCGGTTAGCGGGGTGAAACTACAACGCTAGTTCCTCAGATTTTCGACCACTGAAGCTACAGACCAATCACAGATCAGTGGGTGGGAACTCACTCCCAGAATCGAAACTTAACATCCGCCATATTGCTTGGAAGCTATGCTAACAGGCTCTATGGAGAAAGCTGGTAATGGCGGAAAAATGTAAATAAAGCGGCGAGACGGCTGCTGCCGACAGGCCGGTCTTGAGTTTTGGCTGCTGCGGGGGCCGGCGCTAGTTGGCCGCTGGGCGTCGCTAGCCCGGCCGTCTATATTGCCGCCGCCAGCTCAGCAGCCGAGACATAATGCCTGCCTGTCGACGGCGGTGAGGACAAGGAGCCGGGGCGGACTGGTAGTGTCGGTGCTCTCACTGTTTGTCTATGGACACAGACATAGAGTCTGTTTCCTGCCAGGAATTTCCAAGATCAATTCTGGAAGAAATTTCGGAACGGAAATGGCCTCATGTGTTGAAGTAAATATGTCTGTAAATGTTTTTATTACTATATTTTCTACTGCTATACTGTATATTTTGGAGAAACTGTAACGATCGAATTTCCCTCTGGGATTAATAAAGTATTTCTGATTCTGAACTAGAGGACCTTAGTGGGAGTGGCCTGCGGTGCTGTGCATTCTGGGATTTGGTGTCTTTCATCCACATGAGCCAAAAAGACACTTTCTGCTTTTTCTCGGCCGAGAAGGCACCAACTTCAAAATGTATTTCACATTTCTACTACATACATGACCCAATGTCAATACAGATTCATGTTTCAACGGGTGAAGTATCCCTTTAAGCCAACATGCCAAA
This sequence comes from Labrus mixtus, assembly GCF_963584025.1. NCBI lineage: Eukaryota > Metazoa > Chordata > Actinopteri > Labriformes > Labridae > Labrus > Labrus mixtus. Next base: position 15,295,231 of record NC_083630.1, on the reverse strand, counting down.
TCAAAGCCTAATGATAACTGCACTTGAGACAACTTGACATGTTTTGGGCATTTTCCAAAAAAAACAATGCAACTCATCACTGCCTCCATCTTTATTTTTCATCAGTGCTTCCTCTCTCTCTGTTGACAAGTGTTGTTTCAGCTCAGCCTCCGCAGGCTCAGAGCTCCAGACTACCCTGAGCGCCGGCAGTCAAGGATACAAAACAAACAACACAGTCCTGCATGTGTGTATCTGTGTGTGTGTGTGTGTGTGTGTGTGTGTGTGTGTGTGTGTGTCTTTGTTTGTGTGTATGAGGCCTATGCTGTGAGCTATGGATATTGTCGATGGGGGAGAGTGGGAGGGTCCGTTGGCTAAAGGGGAGGCGGTAAAAGTGTGAGAATTGCGTGGTGATGGCTGCCTTTAAATGAAGTTATTACATCACTGAGGCCTGGTCCACTGACGCTGCCAGGCCGAGGGGCAGCCAAGGCTAACCGCCGGCACAGTGGAGAGCAACCAGCTCACACATCAGTGCCAGGAGCAGCCACACAAACCAATAACAGGAACAGGAGGAACCATGTGTCAATGTGACTACAAATGGTTAATGATTTTTTTTTTTTTTAAATGTTTTTGTATTAATTGGAATGTGTAGAGTTCATTTTCAGTGCTGCTTCTTGTGTCTGGGGTGAAATGTGACTAGAATAAGAAAAGGGGGAATTCCAGGAAGCAGAGCAAAGCGAGCAACATTACACAATGAAGGCCGATTGCTTAGCATTGCATCATCACTCTGAATCTTTCTTTTTTTTTTTTTCTACGGCTCAAGCTGAGGATTGGGGAAGTGGCAGTGGGTGAAATGAAGTTGGAACTCAAGTCCAAGATAGTTAACACAAAAAAAAAAAAACTGTTAATCTTTTGTAGCTGTGACTGCTGTTCAAATTCTCAGCTAAAAGAGAGTTTGGAGTTACAGACGCAGTAAAATAAAAGCAACGTCTTTAAGAGGCCAGTGCTGCAACTTGCAAGCTAACAAAGTGTGTGTAAGGCCCATCCATGCAGCGTCTGTGTGTGTGTGTGTGTGTGTGTGTGTGTGTGTGTGTGTGTGTGTGTGTGTGTGTGTGTGTGTGTGAGACAGGCTGCCTGAATGAAGACATTGTGGGGATTTCCTGGTGCAGAGAGACACATCATGGCAAAGGCATCCTGCAGGATTAGCATCTGGAGCCAAGCGTGTCCTCACTCTGCAGCAGCGCAGGCTGAGCTCTGACGCACAACCCTCACGCACACTTAGATACACACAGCAGCTTTGCGAAGTAAGGCACGCTCTATACTCTCCGTTTACCGTGCTGTTTGTCGAAACTGTACCACATGCTAATTTAACTATTAGTGGGTGTGACGTTCAAGCTCCTAAAGTTAATCTTTCCCTAAGAACAATGGCTCTGATGCAATGCAGGGTATTGTGGGTGTATGACAATTGTGGCACAATTAATGTTTGCACATCGTGCTGAGAGTCTTTTCATTTGGGAATGTCTGCAAACATTTCCATTCACTATCTAAGGGCTGTGGCATTCGCTCTCTCTGCCTGAGAGAACTTGTGTTTTCACTGCACTGTAATGGAAATATAATGAGCTATTAAAGAGGGGCTTTGTGAATACTGACTTTATATCAAAGAGGTAATGTGACAATTTTGGAAAAATGCCCAATCCCTTTTTAGCCAAGAGTAATCTATAGTTTTTTTTTTTTGCATGAAATATGGAGCTAGTGGTCATAGGGCAATTAGCTTTGCAAAAAGACTGGAGGCAAGAGTTACAGCTAGTTTGGCTTTTTTCAACAGAACAACTATGGATACCTCTAGGGCTCAATTACTGTATTTAGCAGGTCTCACCAGAAAATGCACTGAAGAATTCATCTAGTCCATATAAAACAGAAAGTGGGGCGGGGTGACTAATGCGTAAGACTTAGGCTAAAATGCTAACAAAATAGCCTACATGAACATGCTAATGCTAGTCAGTCAAAAAGAGCTTCTTTCCATTTCCTCTACACGAGGATATTTTCTACCCTGTAAATTCATTAAATCGAAGATGTGGAAAACTTTTTCAGAGCTAGCTAGCTTCCTTCCTTTCACTTGGTGTGCTTAAGAACTTTTGCGCCAGAAAGCTGTTTGACTCTGTTGATATAGCGTTTATGCCAGGTTTACCCAAGCTATCTTGACGCACAGATTAAAGTGTAATTTAATAGTCCTCTTATTTAAAGGTTGAAATAAGTTACGACAGTTAACTTGTTTATTTTAATCCCAAAAAACTGCAAGCAAAAGCAATCGATGTTTACCTTGTGAGTTCCTGTGCTGTCCGGGTCCATTTTGGAGACCGTCATCTGTGGAAACAAAGAGAACGCTGTGTATTGGATTACATGAGAAGGAAGTGAAAAATAAAGAGCCAGAGCTGAACACTGTCCTGTGATGTATATTGCATTGGATTTGAGTTTGAATTGTGAGACCACTGATACTTCATCAATATTTTAAGCTTTGTTTACAGAGGTCTGTTGGCAACAAGTTTAGACTACTGTTCCTCCAGAAGTACAGCTACAGTACATGTCATGTACAGTATACATGCAAGCAGTGCTCAGTTGAGAGTCTATTGTTTGGGGTAAACTTTAAAATTGGTTATTGTTATGGACTTATTGGCTTTTATGAATGTATTGTGGAGGCAGGTCAGTGTATAGAGTCATAAATCAGGGACAGAGGTTTGTCCACATCGAGGATTACAGCCTTTGTAAAGGGGGGCATGCGAACTAAGCACTAGTCCACGGGCAGTGCAGCACCCCGTGGTGACTGTTTTTGCCTAGATGTAGGAGTACATATGTGTGTTAACAGCCCTGGTAGGTGTAAATATACAGAAAAAGCAATACTGGGTTCATGTATACGATTTTGATGGATATTTTTTTATAAAACCTGAACCTCCCTTTGGGCAACATGAAGTGGCTGAATTAAGTAATAAAATCAGGAAAACAACATTTTTTAATAACACTGTACAAAAAACAACCCACCTGGAGCTGTTAAAAGCCCACTCACACTTTTCCATGTGTTATTTTTCTCTCTGCTGCACTGTTAGTGTCAGAGGATGTGTATGTTTCTCTGCTGTGTATGTATGCACTGTACAGCAAAACACTTTCAAACACTACTCACCCATGTTTACTGTCATCATCAGGAAGTGGTCCTGTTGAACTCGAGCACAGAGCTCAACTTCTCTCAGCAGGCGAAGATTTCATCCTGAGAGGCAAAAAACACAAAAACAACACAGGCTCAGCATCCAAGAACTGTGACATTTTCCTTCAGCTTGGTGCACATAATAATTCTGATTGTACAAAAACAAAGCCAAAACAGGAAGCAGGTGGCCTCAACACAAAGCCATTTTTCCAATATTAGTGTCACCGCTTCTGTTATTTACTTAATCTTTATTTAACCAGGTTGCTCCCCTGAGATTGACACGTCCTTTTTGTGACAGCTCCTGGCAGACAAATAACAACATGACAGCCAAGTGCTGCATTTGAAGCAACTCATTTTATCCGAATCCTTTCAATGCCCTGTTGTCTCTTTAGTGGCACTTTGAGATACAAAAAGCCAGCAGCAGCGGAGGAACTCTTCAGTGTTTGATGATGGAGGAGCCGCGTGCACTTGAGAGCACACAGTGCAGCAGCGATGACGGCGTGGGTGTTTGCCTGAACGCCTGCCTCAGGTAAAGACGATGTACTTCAAAGACAAAGCTGAAGCCATTTTTATGCATTTAGTTTTGGCTGTCACATCCCGTAATGAGGTGATACAGTACTGAGTCTTATACCTCTGACAGATTTACTCCACCGATCATTGGAGAAAATTCTGCTTTTTTGAGTCACCCTCAAAAATAAATCCAACATTGTATGTGTACCATTATTTACACCATCATTTCATACTGCAGGCTGGTAAAGTCTTTTCCTAAATATCATAGCTACATCAGGCACCACATACTACGCTTCACATGCACACATTTGCATTTCATTGAATGCAGGCTTAGCAAAAAAAAAAAGAGAACAGGAACTACAGAAAGAGCTGTAGTACTGAATTTGAAGAAATTCAAAGATTTGTTGTTGTTTTGAGCTTAGATGCTAATCAAATGGAAGCTGTAGGTTTCAGAAAAGCCAAACAGGTCTTTTCTGTATAACCTCGATCTGAATTAAAGACCAAGTCTATATCAAATAAGCCCACTTATATTTAGCAGGACAGGAAGCGGTACCACCTGGCTCCAATAACCCCGGAAGTCAAATAAACACCACATTCAAAAGATCATAATTATGCCAACAAATGAAGCCTCAGCTCACCAGTAGCTTCCCTCAGATTAGTTGTTAATAGCTTATATGCACACTAAAATATTTGTTTGCCTATTGCACTGCATGTAAATACAGCTCTAACCACTAAATGGTTAGTGCGCCCCATGTATGGAGGTTACAGTCCTTCAAGCTGGTGGACCGAGTTCGGATCCAACCTGTGGCCTCTCCCGCATGTCTACATAAAAGCTCAAAATGCCCCCAAAAAAAGAGTTGAAAAAATAAAAACAACAACAACATAAGTTCATCTCTAAAATAATAATACACTCTATAAATGAGGACAAGCAGCAAAAGGAAATCTGTCACTTCATGAGTCAAAAAAAGTCCCAATGGTCACTTTATGACTCGGCTATTTGAGCATATGACTTTTAATTAGGGTTAAAAGGTTGTCAGAAGTGGGTGATCTGGAGGCTGCTAGTGTTCTGTCACAGATAACGCAGAATCACAGATTGTGTGGTCAGTGGTTTCACAACATTTCAGCTCTAGCGATGTTGCCAACATTTCGTATCAGTAGTTTTTCTTTAAAAAAAAAAAGCTTTCATTCTGAGGTATGACATTTTTTTATACATTTAGAAAATGAAACACTTCTTTCAGGATTCATTGAAAAAGTCCCATTCAAATGTGGTTCGGTTAAAACAGGAATTGCCTGCAGGTCTTGCAGGGAAAAGTATAATAAAGGGAATAAAATAGAAAAAATTATGCGTAGACTACGGAATATAAATAAAGAAATAAGGGAACATAAACGTGTACAGCACATTGAGTTTGTAGAACCTTCAACAAACAAACAAAATCTTTAGAAAAAAAAAAAAAAAAGACTAAAGAGCCTCCTGGGAGATTCAACATTCCCAAGATAATTTCTGTCCGTCTTTCTTAAAGCATCATTTGCTTGTTGTCATGCTCTCTCAAGTGTCTCCAGTTGCATGTTCTTTAGTGTTCTCAAATCCTGAACACTGTGTACGCTTTGTGTCCCTAACATGGAGTACAGACAAAAACACTCCAGCCTCTCTGCAGGGACACAAATTCTTTCTGTGTGTGTGTGTGTGTGTGTGTGTGTGTGTGTGTGTGTGTGTGTGTGTGTGTGTGTGTGTGTGAGCCAGAAAACTTTTCATAAAAGCAATAAAAGGCGGCCACTGGAGCAATTTACAGCCTGAGGGGCAGAGTCACAGGGTGCCAGAGGAGTTTGAACATGGGGAACAGGCTGTGTAGCGCTGTCAGAGGCACGAATCCTAATGGCTGATGGACGGGAAAGCTAAAACATAAAGAGTCTGGGGAGAAACGTTTTAGTGGTGACTACTTTCTGAAAGCAGGGTGCTCCAAATACATCACAAAATAAGCAATACATGTGGGTGAACTAACATTAACCCCCCCAAAAAAATTGTGTTTTTCCCCCCAAAGCTGATACACCTTTGATAGAAGATAGCAAAGAGTGAATTGAAGAGTGAATTGAAGAGCGATGGCGTTTGTTCCAGAGATCTCGGTGTTGGCTGTGCTGCTGACCACACATGAAAGAGATGATGAGCAGCCGCAAGACAGGTGGTCTCCAAACACAGCGATGCCCACTCTCTTGTTGCTACACACACACACACACACACACACAGACAAACAGAACAGCCCCTGTCCTGCGCCAGCGAGTAGCCAGATGGCCCATCTGCTTTGCCCCTCCGCCAAGCAGGGCGCCGGGCTACTGGTGCCCACAGATCGGCAGGCCCAGTTCTCGGCACGCTCCTTGGCAGGCGGGTGACGTGACAGCCCCGCTCGGCGAAGATCAAACGTTACTCGCCCGAAACGGTCTTCTTGCTCTCCAAGAAGCCGGCTGCCTCGCTGCTAGATCACGAGACAGACCCGCAAACGCCACGCACATCCAGAAGTTCTCCCGTCTCCCGTCAAATGTGGAATGATATCGCCGCTCGAGCCAGTGTCTCACTAGCAGAGGCCTCGTCTTTGTCACGGCGTGAGGACTGCGCCGGGATAACAGGAGAAGTTAATTAAAAAGAGCACAATGGAGGATGGGATTCGACGAGGGGTTTTCAGAGAGTTGTGTGAGCCAGACAAAGCAGAGCCGGGCTCTTTCGGCGCACAAACTGAACATTTTTTATTTTCATTGGAATGACTGAACAGGATTCACAGCCAAAGGATATGCAGGCAAGCACGTACATGCATGTGCAAGTAGAATACACTTACAGCTCTGTTACATCACTCTCTAAGCAAGCAAACAGAGCGACGCTGGCTGTCGGTCTCTCAGGGAAACCCCCCCCCCACCCCACCCCTCCAGTGGAAGGTCTAGGTGGCCCGAGCGAGCAATATGACCTCATAAATGACATCACTCTAGGAGTCCCAAACACATTACCGTCCGAGGTCAAATTCTATCTTTGAAACAACACAGATCGTCTGTAACAGCCTTCAAGTGCCAAACTACACCATCCATACAGAGAACCACAGATATCAGGAGGTAGAAAAGGCAAGTTCAATTTAAAACGTTTTAGCGATGAAGACTTGTACTGGCCTTTTTTATTTTTTTATCATGAAACAGGTTTTTATCTGATCGGTTTAAAGAAATATCTGAAAATACAGAGGGACATCGCGGTTGCTTCAACTCCAAGACTTGAAAGAAGCTTAAAAAGGACTCGTGTTTAAATCTGTTTGGTAACACTCTCATCCCTTTCTAGCTCAGGGCAAGAGGAAACGATTTATGCCACTCTCATGTCTGTGCAGTAAACAGGAAGTTGACGCCTTCAGCCAGTTAGCTTAGCTTAGCTTAGCATTAAGACATGATACAGCTAGCCTGACTTGGCTTAAGGGTAACAAAATGTACCTTTACCAAAACCTCATTGGCTCTACCTATAACTATAACTATAAGAAGGCTAAAAGAAGAAGTTGTTGTTTTCTCAAACTCATACTGAGTTATAAATGGTGGGCGGAATTTATTTGACATTAAGACACATTCAGGCTAGCTGTTTCTCAGTTTCCAGAATTTATGCTAAGCTAACTCGCCGCTTGGTCTTGCGTCTAGCTAAATCTTTCTGATGTAAATGTTTGAGTGGTCGTAATCTTCTCTTCTAGCACTTGGCAGGTGTGTTTCCCAAAGTGTCAGACTTTACTTGAGAGTATTTGATGAAGAACGTTTCGTAGGGCACTCTGTACCTCAGTAATTGTTGTAGCAGACGGTGGCATGAACATGACAAGGAACTGGAAACTTCCTTAAAATTCCCCACAGTAGAAACCAGTCTGAATTCATTTTTGTCGATGAGAAAACCCGGTTTAAAGAAGGTTCATCTGGGCAGTGATGTTTGCACTGTATTACCTCTTCATTACTGTGACAGAACTTAAAGCAGACTGGATTTTCACTATAATGGATAACATAATTCAGGCAGTTTGCAGGGGTCTGCTTATTGATTTTCATGTCGAAATGGTTAATTGGCTGTCAGTAGACGCCAGGAACTGTAGACTTAATACATACAAAACATCTAAAATGAAAAACCTGGGTTTTCAAAATGCTTAGCTGAGACAAATGCTTATTAATGAGTCAAACCTACAAAATGACTCTTACGGTAATTTGATGACCAAAATGTATTGCTGACAGTATAGGTTTTAAATGCCGTATCCAACAACAAACCTGCAGTACTGATGAGATCACACATAAATCATCACATGCTGGTGTCATAAAAGGACAGTTAGTAATACCCTGTAGACTGTCTGATATGCAGTGAAGACAGGAAATGAAGGGTGACTACTGAGCCTCAAATACTTGGGTGACTTTCTTCTTTTTTTTTTCTTTAAAAAGGTCAGTGTTGGGGTGTCCTGTCCCCTTAACTCTTGCCAAAACTGCTGAATGGAGCAAATGAGTCATGAGCATTGATGAAGGCGGATTCTGGGAACGCAGACAATAAGTATGTCCTCCTGCACACTGAGCGAGCCAAGGGACGCACTTGAGGATTTCTGGATGGTGGTAGGAGTGCGTGGGCAGGAAAATGTCACTCCATGTGGGGCTGCAGCGCTCGTTTATCAGAGCATTATCTCCCCTTGCTTTGTCTCACAGGAGTGATGGCTGAGAAGAAATCCAAGGTTTACAATGAGACACATGACTAAACAGCTTTCCTGCCAGACAACAAGAGGTTTGTTCTTGTATCAAGTAAATATTTTTTAATTTCAAATAAAGAGATTTTCCTTTTGATTTGATGCCATTCTTTACATATTTGTATCCCTTGTCTCTTCTGCCAATGTATGCTTAATAAAAGGAATTGCAGGGGAGGTGCCTCAGTATCTTTCTTCCGTACTTTCATTTGAAAAATAACAATAATTCACAAACCAGTTTCCCAGAGTCCAAAGTTCTAACTTCAAAAGGCCTCTTTTTGTCCAACCACCTGCCCAAAACCCAAAGGATGCAAATCAGTGTTGAAACAGAAAGTCCTTCTGTTAAAAAAAAAACAAAAAAAACTGGAGGATTTTTTTGCATTTTTTTGCAAACTTCTAGATTATATTGTGGTCATTCATGCTTCTAAGATGTAGAAGATGTATCCCCTCCCTTGGCTTCACTTCCATCAGCTTCAACTGAACTTTGTTGCTCTTCATCAGGTACAACAAGCTAACTTAAGTGTCATCACTGAAAGAATAGAGATCCTCCTCTGAATGGGCTACAGTTATGAAATTAAGAGTACATATCCAAGCCAAGCTCAATCAAATAAGAACATATGAATACTGCCATGCAAACCAGCTTTGTGTGCCTGTTTTAGAGTCCTTTTGAAATATGAAACATGATCTGCTAACCATCAGTTGTTAGTATCACTTGTGGGAGCATATGGGCATACCTTTGTTAGCATGCTAAACCGGTACCTAAAGCCCTGAGTATACTTTCTTTTAACTTCGTGTAAGCTAACGCATGAGCCTTGCGTATCCTACAGTGGTTTGGCGCGTTGGTTGTGCACGTCTTCAGAAATTAACGCTACGTGTCTGCGAGATGCAAAACGCATATTACTAGAAGGAGCAGTGAAGAGTTGTACGGTGAAGAGGCCGGACATTAAACATCTGAGACACCAGAGAGCCGCTACACTAATTGTGGAAACTTTTGAAGAAAAATTTACAGATCAAGTCTGAAACTACCCCGCACTATGATGTGTCATTGCCGTCGCATAGCAACAAACATGCGTGCAAAAAAAAAACAGCTTGTGCAGGTAATCTCCACTCCGGTGTTTTTTTACGCGGTTTGATTCATGTGGTGTGAACACGTGGTTCAAATGAGAGCATACACTGTACATGAGCCTTTAGTGTGAACTCACTGAGCTGCCAGCATGGCTGTAGTGTTTTGTAGAGTAGGCTACAATATTCAAAATCATGATGTAAAAAGATGCTATTTTATAATTATGTCTACAAAAATGCAAAAAAAAAGGGGTGAAAAATGCTAATGTAATTTCTAAGAGAGAAATGAAACACTTTTAAAAATTACTTTTTTATTCCACCAATAGGCCAGATTTATTAAAATCTAAAAAACAAAACAGATAATCTGGATGGATTTAATGGTATCAAATAGGGAAGAAACCAAATTCATACATTTGAGAAATTGAAAACAGGAAAAATGTAATTCCAAGGATAGGGTTACGGTTGGGGTATGCTGTGATGTTGCTTTAATCATGGCCCACACAGGGATATAAATAGTAGAGATGGATGTACCAAGTAAACTCAGTCCGTTGGTACCAATCAGACTCCAGTGTAAGAGGATCCTCCTCAGTGAAAGTGATGGCTCTATTAGCTCAGAGATAAGTAGTTCTGTCTGCCATTATCATCAGCCACATAACACTGGCTAAAAATAGCAAAAAAGGAGTGATTCTCCTGCCATCCACCATTTACCCACTACCAGAATCACAAAAAAAAACATACCATACCCTCCAAGAGGGATCCAAGCACACTGTTAAAGTAAGCTGTCTGTTTCCATTATGCTGTGACGTGCTATTACAAGCACATTCATTCATTGTGTTTCTCCAACCGAAAGCAGCCATGCAAAGATTCAAGCTCAAAGACTTAAACCCTGTTTCACGAGACAGATTGTCAAACAGCATTGGTTCAGGATGAAGAGAGAAACTGCTTCTGCCTTGCCACCAAAGGTTCGTCCACGAGAAGTGTCTCTGTGCTGGGATTTTGATTTTCAAGAGGCAGAGTGAGTGTGACAATGAAAAATCCAAAAGCAATTTCCTGATTTAATTTCAAGTCCCCCGCTGTTGATTCCATTTAACATCCTTGTGTAAACTACAAAACCGACATTGGCTTTTTATTCATGTAGTCACATTTGAATACATCAAATACAATCAGAATCAGGGATGCCTGACTGGTTAAGGTGCTCACTGAATGTTTAGCACAAACTTGTCCTCAGTGTTTTTAATGTCTACCCGGCCGTCCTTGCAGGGCTGCTGATGGCATTGTCCTTACGGTCAGACAAGCCGTGCAGACAAAGCTCAATCAGGACAACTTCCTCTTGATTTCTGGAAAGGGGGGGGGGGGGGGGACGACGACTTTACTGCATTCTCACAGATAAACAAAGGCGACTCAGACTGACTTCGGAAAGCAGTCGGAGACTCCTTCAGTGTCTGAAGTTAATTCTACTGCAGATAAAAGTTTTATTTTCTCCCCTTCTCAAGATACCCCAAGTATAAAAAGCTAATTCATACTTTTTGTAAAGTTAAATTTCATGCACAATCAGTCTTTTCATTCATGTGTAAACACTGCTGTTGTGGTTACAGTTCTCACTTTCACTACGTCACTGGGTGTGTCACAGTCACACACCTGTATTTGTGTAGCCTCAGTATCGTTACGCCATGCGAGTTGAAGATCTGTCACACTGTTCCGAAAATATTTGATCCTAAACAACGGGTACAGATTTTGTTTTATTCCTGAGAAAAATTCCCTCCAGAAATATTCCCAACTTTGGCAAACCGAGAAGTTAGTCCCCGGGGTTTGCTCTCCATTACTGTCATCAAGTGTCTAAATCACTATTTGAAATCACGACAAAAAAAAAATCTCCAATCAACGTTCACATCCCATTATTTGCCCAACGTCAACCAACCATGAGAACGCACTTGGCAACGTTGGCAAGCAAACACTTCTTGAAACAGACAGAAACCTCAAGCAGAACTAGACTCATAGGTGAACATTCATCTGCCAGCCGCATCCAGTGCACGTCACCACTCGTTTGTTTGGAAGCACCACTTCGGGAAGTTACTGCTTTACGTCATCAGGGGAGTGTCGCAACCAGAGTTCCTGTATATGTGCAACCTCACAAGTTTTTTTGCACTGCAGGTTGGCTCAAGCTCTCTGTCACATTGTCAAGAAAGTGTTTGAAAACTGTGATCTTTAAGTGCGGGGGCAAAAAATGTCCCCAAGTACCAAGCCAAGGGAAAAGTGAAATCTTACACAATTTTAAGGTTAAGTACATCTGAAAGACTTCTTAACTATTTATCTGTATTTGTTCCAGATCTTGGAGGTATTATCCTGCAACTACCTTTCTTCAACATATCTCAGTTTCATGTCTTGTCAGATTGGAGGTTTTTTTCCTCTCATGACCAGGGTCCTCTCCTCCATCTGGTAAAGTAAAGAGGGCCTGCTTGAGTTTTTTTTTTCTTTCTTACGAGTGCTTTCTATCTCCCTCAAAGCTCTGATTGATGTGACGAGTGCTGCAGCAGAGACTTTTGCCCTTCTGCGCGTATCTTCTATCTCTGTATCACTGAGACATAATGGGACATTTTCCATTAAATGATACATCAAAACTTTAAACGGTTTTCGTCCATGCTCCATATCGTAACACATTATTATCTAACAGTTTGAAACTTCAACACATGGCTGTGAAAGTTTGGAGCGTTTAATGTAGAGATAGGACAGTGGATAGAGTTGGAAATCAGGGAGAGAGAGAGAGAGAGAGAGTGGGGAATGACATTCGGGAAAGGAGCCACAGGTGGGGTTCGAACCTGGGGCGCGTGCACCAACCACCGCGCCACCAGATCCCCATGAACAAGTTTGCCATGTCATTATGGGTTTATGTGCGTTGACTAAAAAAAAAAGTTATCGGACTCACAATAAACACAACGGGGGAAAAGTATGTCAAATTGGAACGCAAGGGAAAGAAATCCTGATTTAAAATTGCATGAAATGCTCCTGAATCCTACACTTCCCACGATGCAATTGATAAGATTTTATTTTGGTTTGACTCTCCTTTAATGGATTAACTCCCATTCACACAGCAAAACATAAAAACAAGAAGAGTTCTGGATCATTTAAATGACACAGTTCTTTGTTGTCTGGCATGCTTCGCACAGGACTATACAGTATCTAATTATGCTGCGTCAAGCTAAGGAGGCATGACACTCAATCACACCTAATGACAAACTTGTTGTGCTTTCCAGTAACCAGGCAACAACCACAACAGGCGTTCAAGTGGAGGCTAAGGCCCTCTTACATGAGTCACAGAGACCTTTCACCTCCAGCCCCTCTGGTCAGTGGGCGTCTGGCGAGTGTTCAGGCTTCTGTGAATTTGAAGGCATGACTTCACACTCGCTGGAGGGACGGAGTGGGGGAGGAGGAGGAGGAGGAAGAGGCCATGTTTGCTCTGATTAAGACACTCAGCAGCTAATGAGTCGCAAAGCAAGCCAGCGTGAAAACTGTCCCGTGAGTTGACAGCAGGATATTAAGGAGAGCAAGTCGATGAACTCCGCTTTCTAGTAAGTGGGCTGCTAGGAAATACTGTCTGCATAATCAAACTTTACTGTACATGACATGTAAGGGATAATGTAAAGTGAGCGGGTTGTTATAGCGGAGGGGTCCTGTCTCACCCAGTGGGGGGTATAATTCTGTTAAAACAACTCACTTACTGTACATGATGCTACTTATTACACTGATATTTACTGAAGCAAAGAAGAGATAGACAGATTTTTTACTTAGAATTCATTGTTTTGATTTAAAGGACTGTATTCCTTGTGCCACTGCGGGTGGCAGTAGTTGGGACTTGGGACGCCGGTTTGTGTCCCAATGGGGACCAAATCAGGAAAATCGATCTGGTAGCTGGAGAGCCGCCTGTTCACTCCCTGAGCACTGCCGAGGTCCCCTTGAGTAAGTCACTTAACCCTCCGCCAGCTCAGTCCACTCACTCTGACATGCCTCCATTAGCGCATGTCCATAGGATCCTGTTTGTGCATGTGTATTTCAGTATATGCAGTGTTTCCCCTAGGTTTACAGCTTTTTTTTGGGGGGGGGGGGGGGGGGGGGGGGGAGACACGCCGACACAAACACTTGAAGGAATCTTGGTGTTCATGGGTTACCTTTAATGACAGCTGTCCTTTTCTATCAGAAAGGTATCCTAAATGACTTCTTCCCCTGATTTCTGACTATCCACTATCCTATCTCTACAATAAAGGCACAAAAAGCCCCCCCCCCCAAAAAAAAAAAACCCAAACTTTTTTTTTTTTACTTGACCTTCAAGGGGGGCAGGGGGGGCGGCCCTAATATAATGGTAGGGGAAACACTGGTATATGTGTGTGTGTGGCATCTCTCAACAACAGAGTGTAAAATGTAATTTCCCCTCGTGGGATTAATAAAGGATATCTTTCTTCTACAAAAAGAAGTCCCTTACACTCTAAGGTTTGCTGCTGCTAAACTAAGGAGCCCACTCAAAACGAGTCCACTTGGCTGCTTTAACTCAAACGAGCATTGACACCGATAGTGAAATGAGACCGCACTAAACACTGCAGCACCTGATTGACTTTATTCCCTCATAATTGAAAGTCTTTTGACAGTTTATTTAACGGTGGGATAAAATATTGATACGGCAATATACCGTTGTTCTAACATGTGTTTTGATATTTCAATTAAAAGGATATAGCGTCCTGAACATTTCCCTGGCAATTTGACCTGCCGTGTCACCACTTCTTGACTCCTCGCTGTGGTGCAAATGAGGGTAATATGAAGTTTATTGTAAGTCGACAGCGGGATGAAAGAAGAAGAAGACGACGACGACAGCGGGGTAAAGTAGGACAGCAGTAAAATGAACTTCAACTTTGAAGGTTTCTCTGTCATCCTGACTTTTGCATCTTAAAAGCTCTCGCTCTGTCTGTGCCGGTTGTAAACAGACCAACGTCAAGGTTGTCGATTCACTTTCCTGCAGAATGACATGATTACAATAAGTCTGTGTTCAGAGCTGCATCCATAGCAAGTAGTCCTTCCATCATAGCACTGGTCTGTCGGCTTTAGAGAAATAGTAGATCTTATTAGCCATTACTGACCAATCAGAATGTCACAGCTGTGTCACAATATTTTAGAGTGACAACATAGACCACTCATGGAAGTAATGAGACACCTTGAAACTCTTCTTTAGATCATGACAAGCAGTATCGAGGTCTGTTCCTCATTAGTCCCATCAAAACACAGTTACTAAGCCATCTCTCCTGTCTCTGGATGGCCTTTAAACTGTGGGATCCACTCCTGTTATCAGCCAAATGGATTGTTTTGCTTGAGGCACACCAACCATATCTGTGGGCGGTTTCCACTTGACAGTTTGACTCGCACTTTCAGGCCATTTCGGTGGGGGGGGACACTGGGGGCACACCAGTGTGCTGATAGACTCGTCAGTCAGTTTGTTGCTCAGACTCCTGTGAGTGCTGTTCACATTTTGATTTGATTTGATGAACACGACGGCCTCATTAAAATCTAATTTGGCAGATTGTCTCAGAGGACTGCCACTGCTGGGACGAGTGGCGAGATCTTCATGATGCTCCTCTGCATCCTTGTCACTTTGGCACTGTACAGACCTCAGTATGGACTTGAATAGTTTGAAAACACATGTGAAGGACTTTTCAAGACTAGATACGGATCTTGGGATTTCCTTCTTTCAAAGTTAATGTGAATCATAAAGTCTTGGACTGACAGCAAAGAAAAAAAAAGGATAGAGTCAGGAATGAGTGAACAAGCACAGGATGACAGTGACTTTCCAGAAATGACCAACATCCCCAGACAGGCAAGCTGCTTCAATTAAGATGAAGACTAATTTGCACTTTAAAAAAAAAAGGAAATTGCATGAATGCATGAATTTGCAAAACATACGCTTAAAACCAAAAGTAGGGCAATTAATTATCCAAATTCTTGTTTTTTTTTAAACACTTGCAACGAAATACATGTAAGTTTTTAAAGCAGGATGTGAGTTTCCACTTGCAGGAAGGTTTTAAAACATGCTGCATAATGCTTGTGTTTGTAGGAACACCAAATTCCTGTCTTTTAACTTGACATAAACAGGAAATAACAGGCTGAATCAGTGTACTCGGTAAATGGCGACAAAACCCATGGAGAATTTATCAAGACTGGACTCTTACCTTGTTATCTTAGTGTCTCCATGTTTTTGTTGTGGCTGCAGAATTTCTGAAGACGAATAAACTGGTCTGAGTGTAAGCTATGAGAGATAACCGACAGGAAGAGCGAACAAAAAAAACAAAAAAAAATTCCCAACAGATGCAGAGCAGAAAATGTTCACCAAAACAGTGTGTTCTGTTATCCGGAAACTGCAATCTGTACGCAGAAATTACAAACACAAGCTGTGTTCAGGCACATTATGTGTCCTCCTCTCCCAGGTGCATAATCCAGAGCAGCCGTAACAGACAGGACGAAAACTGCAAATGTGTTTTAGAGGAAAGTTTGTTTTGTCACCCTGCTCTTCGCTCGTCTCCACAAACACTACAGAGAGGGAGCTGAGTTTTTCCCCTCGAGCTGCGCCTCTGATGTCAGCAACAACGTGAGCTCCAGGAAGTGGTGACGCTCTCCGGTGGTGCGTTTTCTAAAAGGCAGCGGCTCGCAAATTGGGGGTAAGCACCGCCCCCGTGTGGCCGGCTCGAGCAAGTACAACGTCTGTACCCTGAAGAGACATTGTTTACGACCCCTTCAGCTGTTGAAAGTTTAGTTTAAATACAGTTCATCTTTAGGTTTTAGGCACTCTGCTTCATGAAGTCACCACAAGTGCCTCACACAATGATAAACTCTCACAGCCACAGTGTGGGTGACGTGATTATATATTTATCACAGCAGGTTTTCCAGTGACTGCCTCTGCTGTCAACAGAGTTTCACTTTTTTCACAATTTAAGCAGCCAAAAGCCTCAGTGGTCCCAAAACTTGCAAAAACGATTACCCGAATGCTGCAACTTTAAGATTTTTACTGAACCCTGCAAGAGATATAAATGTAGACCATGTTTGAGAGCTACCTGTACCAAACACAAGCTGTGACATCACAAGTGTCCCAAAAGAAAAGGTCAGCACAAGACTAAGTTAAAACGAAATGCTGATACTGTAAGTATAACAGAATAATAATTATGTTTCCCATGTACTGTGTCATTCGTTCATTCTTTTTATGATGTACAGCTACAGGAAAAAAAACAAGAGACCATTGAAAAAAAATTTTTTGTAAATGAGAATATTCATTTGCAGGTTGAAGATGTTGTACAAAATAATGCATGTTTTTATTGTTTCAAACACATACTCATAGATATTTAGATGAACCAGAGAACATATTAATAACATATTAATGCAGTGGAGCTGTATACTCCGAAAATAATCAAAATCATCAATTAAAAAATGACTCAATTTGTACTATGTATTATTATTGTTTCAATTAATTTTATCTTTTGTTGTTGATGTCATTAATTCATGCCATTAATCTGGTCAGGAAGACAAACCAAAAGCCCTTAACGGACAGCTATATGTCCTACTCTAATAGCCAAGTTCAAATATTTTTTTAATGAAATTTAAAAAAGAAAATTAAATAAACAGAAGATTAAACTCAAATTATATGCATAAAATAAATACAAATGCATCTAAATGTATACAGAAATAAACAACCAATTTACATTTAAAATGCAAACTATTATTGCATAATCTAATTTAATAATCCTATAATTTTTCTGATCATTTATTTTCATCTTTATTTATTAACTAATTATCTCTTTCCTTTTAATACTTCCACATGAACCACAGCTAGTTCCCTGCAGTTTAGAGCTCTTGTTGTAGTCCATCAGAGCCCTCCTACACAAATGCAGCAGTGTACTAAAACACTTCTTAGCAATACTTTCCTGTTGGGCTGATAAACAACACACTCCTTAAAAAAAAACATCTACCTGTGGACCAGTTTTTAATACAAATATAAACCCCAGGTAGTCCACTCTCCTCTCTTATGCATATAAGAGCAGACTGTGAGAATAACAAATGCTCCTCCGACCTTGACTCCAGCATTGCACTCTTCAGATTAGTTCCACACAGCAGTGTTTTATTGTGATCAGACATGCCCTCGCTGTGGGTACGACTGCCTGAGTGCAATGAATATCAATTGAACATTTGCATCTCTGTGTGGATTTGCAGCGCTGAACTGTGCAGTAGACAAACACCACAGGCCGATAATTTCTGCATCGTCGTTTCAGAGTGTTTGAGAGGCATTTTGGCTCTCTGGAGAAAAGCAGGATGTGTTTGCATCGGTCTGAAGAGAAATAATCAGACAGCTTGATGGCGGGTTGTGGATAGATGTTTGTCATGACTGAAGTCTGATCGTCTGACTGAAAACTCACCTATTATTGCTAGCTCTGCTTACAACCATAACATGTTGTTTATGTGTATAGATATTCTGATTGTTATCTGGAGCACAATGTAGGGTTATTCTAATCACCTTTAATGATGGTTAAAGTATACTGATATAAAATCATTAATAATGCTAGAACTGACACATGAATGAACTTCAGTAAACTCCAGTCAGGATGGAGTAACATCTTGTGCGTCTACACTCTGAGCTTTCTGTTCCGCCTCACATCATGTACAGAACCAGCCTCTTTCCTCCCTGCAGCACTTGACCAAGCTTGTAATAGGAACGTGTTTGTGTGTGTGCACTATTTATTTTTCTCCTTTTTGATCTTTATGCTTCACTAAAAGGGTCTTACACAAAAATCCATAGCCCCCTCAGGGAGACTGCCGGCTGTAATCGACTTGTAGAAAATCAATCAGGCCATTTGCAGACAGGTGAGCTCCATGGGAATGTTAAAAATAGATGAGAAATTCTTTCTTTTTACAGATCAAACTTTTCATATGTAGATTTTCTGTGGGCAAAACTGAGACTCAATGGGGGCACTGCTGTGAGTCACCCTGTTTACTGCCTTTGATAACTGGTCTAAGGACAAACACAAGAGGAATGAACAATTTCTACTTTATTTACATTCTTATAAAAGGTCAATAAATAAGCTGATTAAAGTAGAGCAGGTGAAACAACAGGTTGTGTGACAGTTTTGTTATCAGAGTGTCTCATTCAACTTGTGCACTTCAAAGGATCCTGTTCCCTGGAGATGCAGAGTGAGAGGGGTCTTCACCAGAGGAGACTGGATTAACGCAGTGGACTGGAAATTTCTGTCCTCGCTATAAAAAAGAACATGTTAACATCAGAAACCTTAGCAGTTTTTTTTAAATATTGTAGTCGAATGTAACATTTCTTCTTCCTGTGGTCTGTGGTTTGATACCTGGGAGTGAAGCTGATCTGAAGACACTGGCTGTAGCTGGTGACATGAAGCTCTTTGGACCTGAGAAGTCCAAAATCTGGTGTCACTCTGAACACATCTGACTCTGCACAAACACACACACACACACACACACACACACACACACACACACGCATCCACACACCCACGTGTTTGTTATTGTGACAGAAGAAAGTGAGGTAAGCCACATGTGCATGAACACCAAGCGGCAACCTCCGCTGTTAAAAAATGAAGCCAGCAGAATAAACAACCCACTTTTTGAAGAACACAATCAGTGGGCTTCATAACACCTTTTCAGATACCAATGGGTGACATCACTGAGACTACGTCCATTTTTTATATAGTCTATGATGAAAACTGTTCTAAAATAAAGGTTGTGCCAACATTCAGGACCTAAAGATACCCAAGAAACAATTTATAAACTCAAGGAGTTAATACCAAAAGAATACAGAAGACAGTTCAATAGTTACCTGTAACTGATTTCCAGTAAGTGTGGGCTCCATGGCTGTACAGGTTGACCTCTACTGTCTGTGTCTGGCCCACATAACAGAATCCAAAGTCAATGCTGTCAGTGGACAGACGAATTGTAGCAAGATCCAAGTGGGCACGAAGAGGTACGGCCTGCACAGAAAGAAGTAGAAAATAAACTTTCATTTATCCACAGAGGATCCTACAGTCTCATCTCATTTCTTCTTTCTCCCTGACCTGAAGTGTGTTATTGCTGTAGTGAATCAGGAGGCTCTGCTGGAACCTCAGCTTCCTCTGCCGGGCTTCGTTGCTGATCAGCGTCACCCCGAGTGGGACTTCCTCATCTGCCTGGTCTGCAAGGTCAAGGAGAGACAGGGAGCAATGGAAGGCCACCTTCACCTGGAAGAAAAGTGCAGACAAATGTACAACTTTCAGTGGGGATGAACAAGAAAACATAGAATCCTTTATCAAGATTTTCCTGATACCATATCCACAGTTTTTTTATTCTCCAGGTCTTACCTGCATACTGTGTTGTGGCTTCAGCAGCAGAGACTGGCTGTCACCACTAGGCAGGTTACTGCTTGTACTGGTAAAGGCTTGAGGCTGTGGCTTGAGCACTAAAAATGGCAGCTGAGTCTCCAGTTTGAAGTGCAGGGGCATTTCAGAGTTATTTTTCAGCTGAAAGATCTGTGTGGTGTCAAATTCACACACTACAAGCTATAGAACAAGAAAAGAAAAACCAGAAAGAAAACCAATAAGCATGACTGAACAAATATATTAAAACCCTGTTGGATTAATACCTCATGCTTGAACTTTCTTTTATGGCTTTTCCCACAGACCTCCTCCTCTGATTCTCCCAGCCGCAGTAAATCACCGACTGAGGCTCTGAACTCCAGCACCCCCTCCTCCTCCTCCATCTGCACCAACAGCCTGCAGTGACAAGACGCCGAGAGGATGATATGCAACTTAATCAGACCACCTCTGAGCGCCTTTTTCTGAACCTCAGCTCATTTTAATTCAGAAATCGTAAATTCAGTTGGATGCGTTGGGGTTTTTTTTTCTTTTTTTTTGCAGGAACATAAATAGTAAGATTGTAATTTCTCACAGCGCAGGCTTAACGGCTGCTAGTAGATCCATCCTGACAGGCTCCAAATCCAAACCTTGAGCTCTTATAACTTTACCCGGGACACATGCAGCCATCTGTTAACACACACAAAACACAATCACTGCATCAGAGTGCGCTGCTGCTTGAATTTTTCATGATTAGAAATGGAAATTGCATTGTTGTGCAGCGTGGATGTTACCTCAGAGTCTAGATTCATGAAGCCCAGAGCTAATCCTACACATTTGGACTCGTAAAATGACCCGGACAGAGTGAAAGGAGTGAAAGAAACATGGATTGTGCTGCTGCCCTTTGCTGGAATCACCTTGAGATAAAGAGCAGGATGGAATAACAGAATTATTTATATGGCTAAAAGCATAGTTTCAGAGGTAGAAGAGATGCATGTGGCTTGAATCCGATCGACATACTGTCTGCTGAGGAGTGATGCAGTATGGAAAATCCGAGAGGTTGCCAGTTTCCTCGTCCTCACTGTCATTCTTGCTTATATATTCCACCACTGTCTCCTCCTGAAATCAATGAGATTGATTCAAAGGATTAAGTGTGGATTTTAACATGTAGCATCACACTAGAGCCATGAGATTTTTTTTACCAGAGGTCACGTCATAACACTCGTTTAAACATCTATTTGTGTACCTTTGCTGTGCTGTTAAATGGACTCACAGCCCGGCTCTGGACTGGGGTACTTGTTCCCTCAGAGTTTCTTTCCAGAACTGTATGAACGTTCCCATCAGGATCCCTTATAACACCACTCGACGCATCATTGTCTTCAGCATCCTTAACTTGAGAGGTTTCTTTAGATTCCATCAGTTCATGGTGATTCTCATCAACGTTGTATGTTTCCCAGTCAACGCCAATATCTGGCATTAAAAAACAGAAAGAAGATAACAAAAAGATAACTTTGAAGAATGCAGAAGGGAAAGTCGTTTATGACAAACAGTTGGACAAAGACAAACAGACAAACAAACTCCAAAAGGACATTACACACATCACAGAGCTCAGACGTCCAGCTCATCAGTGACCTTAAGTGAGAAAAGGGAATTGGGTACAACAATAAAACTTTACAATTAGGATAGAAGCAAAACCTGCATCTCAGAAAACAAGATCAGCATCACACGTAATTCATAAATCTCATGGCTATGGGTACTGAAGACATTCTTTGTTCTTAAGAGTTAGTGAGTATCTAAAATGCCTCTCTATGTAATTATTACTCATCTTAAGTCTCAACAGGGCCTGAAATTCAAACATAAAAAGGATTATTTTCTCCAATTTGGAGAATTATTCAAAGTGAGTAAAAACAGACAGAGGCGGTCTTATTAATCAATCTGATTTACCCACTTTTTAATGATTGCACTAACCGAACATGGAGGGGTTGTTGATGCGAAGAGAACGAGACACAGTGTCACCTCCAGAAACGTGAGATCCAAAACTAATGATGCAAAAAAAGAAAAAAAAAAAGATGTGAAACACAAACATAAAAACCCATTCATTAAAATGTGATGGTGAATGGAAGTGGAGAAGTGTAAAGCGTTGCACACTGTATGTTTGGTCCCTGGGTTTGGTTGTCTGGACGCGGGCCTGTCATTTGGAAGTACAGCGGGCAGCCTCTCACCATCATCTGCATGGGAATAGGTGTAACCTCGAGATCCCCGACCTGCACAGAAAAGTATCTGAATAAAACCTCTTTGAAAAACAGAGAGAATACATGTTTTAAAAATGTTGTCCTCATTGCTGCTGAAAGTAACATTTATCCTGAAACATCTGTTAATATCATTGTATAACTTCATACTTTGCATAAGAGGAGATCTCTGTACTCCCCCCACATGTCAGAGTAAGCCGTGATATCCACACTCTGGCTCTCAAATGGTCCCAGCGTCCCACAGTGTGGCAGGACAAAGAAAGCTGCACCCTTACCGTGAGCCAGCAGGCTGTTCACAAACTCTGCCAACAGAAACAGAAACACATTCAACAATCTGTCAAGCATGAGCTCAATCTATTTGAATGTGAAGTTTAAAGCGTACCCTCGTGCGCTTTTTCTTCCAATTTCTGGGCTTGAACCGAGTGAATCGGCTTCTTGACGAATGCGACCCTGCGATTCAAATGCAGGCCGTGTCATATTTGCAGTCCAGTGAGTCATTCTCTCATCAATTATTCAGACGATTTCTTTACCTTTTTTCAGAATGATTATTTGGCTTTAAAGCATGGCAGTTGAAATACTCGGCCTCTATAGTGAAAGGTGCAGGGATGGCGCTTTGATTGGTTATCAGTAACTGCTTGGTAACAGCTTGCTTCAAAACCACATCATCAAAGTCAAGTAACAATGTTGAGGGTCTCTCATCATCCTGAGTAGAGCTTCAAGAAAAGAACAGCAGCCGTAATGTGAGTTGGAACCTCTCAGTCTTGTATGTCGATTTACTCTTAAGCTTGTTAGATAACAGTAGACATGTAGTACCCCTCACAAGGCAGTGAATAGGACACACTGAGATTCTTGGTTTTGGAAGCCACAATACCAAGAGCAAGAGGAGAGTTCATCCCCAGGACTTCACAGAGAGCTGCCACCTCAGTCAGCTCCACCTGGAGAAATACGCACAAAAGATTTGCATGAAGTCAGTGCCTGTTTTAGGTGATTGCGTCACAGTGCAGTGGAAAGTCATGTTCATTTCTGGTGTGTTTGTAGTTACTGCTTACATCCGTGTTAGAGGTGAAGGTAACTGTGACGTCCATGCTGGCATTAGGTCCCAGAGTGCCAGAGGACGGCTGAAAACTGGCTGTACACAGTTCAGCTTGTTTACCCTGCAGCTGAGCCTTGTGGGGGAAATTTTAAGTCAAATCTCTGATAATTAACTGCATTTCATACATGTAGCCCAATTTATATCAGGCAAACTATTACCTAATTGATAATAAAAACTCAAACAACCATAAGAACAATAGCAATATTTGTATATAAAATAATGTCTTACAATTGCATTTAAACATACAAGCGGTTCCTTCTTCTTACAGTGCAATAAGAGTGTTGAAATTGAAACAGTAATAATGTTAGTTTACAATCCAGCTGAAGTCGGTAGGCAGCAGGGTCTGGTTAAAAAGCGCGACGGTTGCATTGGCTGGAACTCCGATGTACAGGTCAGACAGGAGCAGCTCACAGTTGATCAGACACACCTGAGGGGACTGCACAACTGCTCGCATGGACAGGTGACTGAAAAGAGCACACAGGTAGAGTTACTCACGGTCTTTGTTGTCAGGGCTGGGTCCTCTGCATCACTTCACAGTTCTTAGGGTCCAGCTGCTTTTGAATACTATTTGTTTTTAGGAAACCTTTTTTTAAGAGAAGAGCGGTGAAGCATCCTTACCATCCTGTTCCATTCTCAACAGTCAGATCGAGCTCAGAATCATATTGCTGGCTGAAATGTGGCATAAAAAGCACATCCACACTGCAGGAGGCCAAGGGGGGCAGCACACCTGTGCATGGCTCCACTAAGATCTAAACACAAAAGATACAAAGAGATATATAAAAAAGATATGTTTAAAAGCATCCTTTGTGTGTTTTTTTTTATCCAGGATGTGTTTTTATATCATCCCACTGTAAACACCTGAGTGTCTTGCTGATTATTACACTTCTCCTTCAGCGTCCAGTTTGCCTCCAGCTGGGTGATGTTGGTGAGAAGCAACGTAGTGTGTGTCTGCTCGCCAAGCTTCAAGAGCCCAAAGTCCACACTGGGCACACTGAGGGTCACTATGGGACCCTAACCAAAATACAGAACAAATAATGTCACAGCAGCAAACTTTAAAAAAAAGATTATAGCTCTGACTTGTGTGCTGCAATTCGGTGAAGGCATTAAGATTAATTCTCACCTTGAAAGAGACTTCCACGGCCAGAGTGACGGGCTCTTGATGGTGCTCTATGTGGCAAACCAGACTGGACACGACCTTCTCTGGTTTCCCTCCGGTCACAATCAGGTCGAAATCGAAGCACTCGTTCTCCTCTGGATCCAAACCCACGAAAGACAAATCCATCAGTACTTATCCAACTGATTAATGAAATACTGTTTGCAATACCAACTTAAGGGAACCCAGATTTTTATGTATAAATATCCATCGTAATGTGTGGCGCCGCACCTATTCTACCGTTAGAGGGCTCCACCTCTATGACGTGGCTGCTACTGCTCATTCTCTCCCATTGAAAAAAGATGCCGGTTTTACTGTGGTTCCACATCTGATACACAAAAAGAAACAGAAACACACTGATTTGTTAGAGAACTGAAATCTTTGAATAAAGTTACCTTCAGAATAAATGACTTCAATAACCTTGAACTGTCTGCGAGTGGTCGTGCAAATAAAAAGATCTCCGTGTATTATGACAGCATAGGGGTCCAGTATGACCTGGTACGGCACTGTTGATCCCTTGACCTCTATTTCCATGACGATTACGTCGCTCACCTTGGAGCCGGTGCGAACAGGCTGAAGGATACTAGATTTTCAAACACACACAGACACAGACACACACAATCCAACATTTTGTGGATGAAAGACACGCTGAAGGTGCTTCTGTTTAGTAAACTTAAAGTGTGGTGTCAGAGTTATTTGTACAGAAATACTTTTTTTCTGAATTAATATTTACAATAGACACACACCACTGTTCATACAAAGTCAGAGAAACTTTACCCGTCTTCAGTGGACTCTGGCGGCAGCTCGGGGACATCCCTGAGCACTAAGTGACACACGCTGTGGTAATCCTTCAACTAAAGAAAACATTTAGAATAAGAGAGAATACGAATCAGAATCACTTTTGTTGGCCAAGTATGTGATCACAAAGAAGGCATTTCACTTTATATAACTCTTGATGTACAGACAAACAAACTGACATACTACACTTAAAACAAGGAACTATGGGTACAAATATATCTTATAACGTTTGATACATAAATCTCAAAAACAATACTTGTTGAAAGGAGATAATAGACAATAATGTAATAACAGGAAACAGGACACAGGAGACAGGAAAAATAAATGTATTACATAAAGCATTGTTTAAGCATACCCTGATTATTGTTTACTGTCTTTTAATGTGTTTTTTTTGTGTACCTCGTTGGGACTGAAGGTCAACAGAAACTCTACTTCCTGGCAGGGTGACAGAACTCCTGCCATGGGGCTGACGTGGAAGACATCATCTGTGGCCAGGTGGAACTGGATATGGGAGGGCTCTGGGATTTCCCCCGGAAGCAGAGGACACAGGTTTGGCTTCATGATCTGCCAGTGGTAAGGCAGCTCCAAGTGGCTTCAGCCAGAGAGAGAGAGTAAAAGAGTGACAGTTATGTAATGTGAAATTCAACGATCCTTGGTGGAAGACTGTTTCTACTCGTGTCTCTGGATAAAATATCAACAGGGCAGGATGAGCGACAAAGCAGAAGCGCTGGCTCTTGTAATGAATAAATGTTTAGTTAGTAGTTAAAATTGCACTATTTGTCTGCTTTCTAGTTTGTGTGATGTGTCCTGGGTGTGTTTGACTCACACATTGTTTCTGATAATAAGTTTCTTCTGTTGCACAGAGTGAGGGTTACATGGGCTGAAACGGATAAAATGCTCTGCAGAGAGGTCATGCACCTCTCCCAACACAGGAGGATCATTCTGCCCAGATACAGACACAAGCTCCAGGGCAATCAGCTGGCCCTCGCCTGGGGAAAACACAAACATTCACACATCATCAGAATAAGTCCATTTCACCTCATGCTGTAAAAAAAAAGTGTTATTTTTTACAGTCTAAGCACTTTGATTCACCTTCAATGGAAACGTCTTTCACTTGACAGTTGTCACAAGCAACAGTGAAAGCCTGACAACTTTTCTCAGCAGTGGTGGGAAAGAAAACCACCTGCAAACACAAACATATACAAAAACACAACATTAATTTAGAGATCATTCCTACAAGTACAGTCAGGTGTGTCAAATTGCAAAAGGTATCTTGAGAAGCCTTTAAAGCTGTTGACACAGTCCCACTGTATTTCAAATATAATCTAAAATCTC
This sequence comes from Labrus mixtus, assembly GCF_963584025.1. Lineage (NCBI taxonomy): Eukaryota > Metazoa > Chordata > Actinopteri > Labriformes > Labridae > Labrus > Labrus mixtus. Next base: position 15,268,774 of record NC_083630.1, on the reverse strand, counting down.
ACTAAAGTGTGGTACAAATATTACAAAACTCAGTCAAATTAAAACCTATAGATATAAATATGTTTACTTGGCTTTATAACAGACTCACCTCCACTGCAGTGGCTTCTCCGGGCTGCAGGACAAAAATAGACGGGCTGATTGCAAAGGGTGCCTGCTCTGCAAAGAAACTCCTTTCAACAGACTGAAGAAAGACCAAAAAAGAGAGAAAACAACATAATGTTCAATCATTTGACGAGTTAAATGAACAGCAGAGCGCACTTACTGTCTCTTATACATGGTCTAATAATTTAGATTTTTACCCTGAGGTTTGAGGCTGGCCACTTGTTCTTGGGTATGATGCAGAATGTCCCGGAGCTGAGCCCAACATTTTGGCAAAAAAACTCAACAAACTTCACTCCTCCAATAAGACAGTAACCACAGTCCAGAACTCTTGGTACTGCGTAATAATTAGAGAAAAAAATGTATCAACAATGCATGATAAGAAAATAACATTATAAGGTTAGTATGTTGTATTGAGACTCACAGGTGAGTACTGGAGGGGGTCGTATGGCTGCAATGGGCACCATAAGTATGTGTTCAGCCTGGGTCTCCACCACAATGAAGTCCTCGTAGTTGCCCAGAGAGCCTGGGGCGAAGCGCACTGTGTACTTGCAACTCATCCCTGGTGCAACAACGCCGCCATCACCTGGAAATCTCCCTGCCAAAACACATTTATTTGACCATTTGTCTGTGTCACTGGGTTGTTATTAATCGACTTCCTCAGTAGATGGTGCTGATGTACACATAAAGAAACACATGCATGCCAAAAACCACTGACTGCATTCCAGAGAAGACTGACCTCATTCTTCAAAACCTTCAGCATTCCTTGTTTATATGTCACTGACACTTAGCACAGTTGGGGATTTCCGAACATGCAAACAGTATGTAGTAGGTTTAAAGAGGCCAATCAGAAGTAAATGAACAGCTCACCCAGGCCAATAGAGAAGTAAGGTGTGGTAGGAGGGATGAGGCGGACATGACGGCTTGCAGAAGTCAAGTTTTTCAGCTCCAGAGTAGTCTAAAAGAGAACAGGGCAGGTACTTAATTTAATATAATAGAAAAAAAAGCAACACAAAAAAAGGTTGATCTGGCAATTTGCCACAGTACAAGTCACCAAAACATCTTAAACATACCTCATATACATGGCCCACACTGTAGTCAGTAAAAACCACCACTGAAGGTTTTGCTAGGAAGATTGGGACGAGGTCATCAGTGGAGCTTTCAGTGCAAAGAGCAGGAAAACAAAAACACCAGGTTGCTGCATTTGTTCATTGAGAGGTAATGCTCACAGGAAGTGGTAAGCTGGTTGCCAAGCCAACACTGCTAACATTATATTCTACATCAAAACCACAAAGCAAACTTCTTGGTTTTGTTTTCATCATCTGTTAAAGAACAAACAGCCATTTGCCTCCTGGTCTGATCAAAGCAGGAGCTGCAAATGAGCAATTAAAGCTGGAGCAGGTTTGTGTAATGTGTGCTGTAAATATTTAAGCTTAGCTGCTTATGCTCAACCCAACTGAAATGCCAATAACACTATGGTGAATCAGAGCCTGGCAGATGTACAAACGATAAAGTACATAATATCATCAAGTTACATGTCTGCTGTTTCCCTCTCTATTACAAAAGCGTCACTGCTTTTTCCACTGGGGAGACTGTCTGTCATGAGCCTATTGAACTTTGTCAACTATTTATTAATCAAGGTTGTCACAGGCAATTCACTATGTCAACATCCTGCCTCTATGATACGCATCGTACTGGGTTATGACAGAAAGGGCCTCCCTAGTACCTGTGCTCTTCCATCTTTTTCCCCATGTGCACCTTTTTCCCGACTTTGGTTCTGGGCCGGATGAGAGACGTGCCCCCCTGCTGTGCATTTGGAGGAAGAAAGCGAGGATTACGCAGGAAGCTGTGTTGCTCTTTAAGCTTTTGTAGTTTTTCCCTTCCCTCCTCTCGATCCTTTGCGCTTGGTTCACCCTTCCACTTTGGTCTGGGTTTGGTCTGGTTTGGCTTCTGAAACATAATGACAGCACTCACAATACACAATGCATGGAGTCTCAACCTTTAACAGGGGAGCCGTCCGTTTTTTCAAATGAAGAAGATTTGAAATTCATGATATTTTGTGCATAAGGCATTTATGGTCTTAACAAAGAGTGTACATTTCTGATTATTCACCTCTTTGGGAGTTTTGCTCCACTCTGGGGTATCTGAGCAGGATTCAAATGGCAGAGTGATATTTGACTCGCTCATTTCTTGCACAGACTTCTCCGGACCAGGAATTAAACTATATCCGTCATCCTGAGGCTCCCTGGACACATGCAGGGTGTAGGCGATGGTGGTCCGGGCAGGATTGGATTTTACTGACAAGGAAAAAAATATGTGAGATATTGAACCAAAAAACAAATAGACATAAATAATGAATTGAAGACTCCCAAAGAGTACTTGTTGATGGTGCTTTGGCATGTGGTTTTTCCTTGGTTAAGTAGTCCTTTGGGGAAATCAGGTTGTTCATTTTCAGGAGATCGTTGTCCACACACCATGAAAAAGCAGATTCAACTGTAAAAAAAACAAATAAGAAAAACATAAATTAAAGATCCTTTAACACTCCTTGTGTATCCATACAAGTATTCTGTAAATTAAAACAGTTCATTCATAATATTCTTTCCATATCACCTGTTCGGAGGCTTTGATGGTCATTTAACTCTCCCATCTCCTCCTTCATTCTCTCATAGGCCTGGCTCTCAGTTGCTGCAGCCCGAACTCTTGCTTCAATTATATGACTCTCAAGCGTGTCAGCCTCTTTTATACAAAGACTATATTCAGTATGAGCCTGTGTGATTGGAAAAAAAAAAACATAAATGATGGCAATATTTCCTCTGTTTACATTGAATAGTGGCGAATGCAAGCATGCTGTTGTTACCTGTTGGAGCTCTTTAACATATCTGTCATGGTAGCTGCTGCGTTCATTCTTTGTCTTGATGAGGTTGGATAATATGTCTTTCCCAATGATGCTTTTCGTGTAAAGGTCCTTGAAAGTGTTTGCTAACACATGAGAAATGTCCTAATTTAAAGAGAATGGGTTTAGCTGCTTGGAATATGGTGTTATGTTTCTTGTCTGTTGTTATTAACCAGCAGGTGTTTATATTACCTGTGTTTTTCCTGAAGCGGGTCTGTGACTGCACACACACGGATCAACCCGCGATGTTTTCCCGGTCTCCGTTTCCTCCAGCATGGTACAAAACCAACGACCCACTCAGGCAATGTTTTAAATGTATTACAAAGTAAAGTTAACGTAGAGTTAGCGAGACAAGATTCACGAACCATTAACCTTCAAAAAAAAAAAATATATACACTTCTCCTAGCTCTTCTGGAAGTTGATAAGTTTGAATTTAGTTTACGGGTCGTAGCTTTTTTTCCGCCACACTTGTGTACATGTGGTTGCCATGGTAACGGTTGGAGTTGCTTCCGCCCTCGAGCTCTGGGAAATATTTTGTTGCACATCAAGGACTAAACAAGGTTTATCCCAACAGAGTTACCTGAATTATGTTCTACCTTATTTTGTTCTGAGTTCTGTACGCGTAGCTCCAATGCTATACACCTATGTTGTATAGTTCATACAGAGCAAAAATATTAACTGAATAGTCTATATAATCCTATCCTATATAAGCCTATGTTAATATCTAACTCATATTTTCTTAAAAAAATTAAAAGTTATTGTCTGAACTTAAGTCAAGAAAGTCAGAAAATCTGAATCTATTCAACATTTTTATTATGTCTTCTCAGTTGAAGACAACTTTTAAACTATTGATCCATAGGCTACTATTAAGGCTACATTTTTCTGTTGGCGGGGCTGATGTGAATTAAGTTAATAAGCATAAATGTAAAACCCATGAGTGTTGAACACATATTCAAATTTAAAAAAGCATAGCTTAGAGGAGTAAAAACAATATTGGCTGAATGATCATTCCAAACCTGATGCATTTATGCATGTATAACAATTAATTAAACAGTTTAGCGAATGAAAGAAAATAGCTCAAAACATTTTTAAGGATTTTTGATTTTCGGCACATGTTCTGACTCTCATCTGAAACACTGACATGAGCCTGAGTCTACTCTCTACTAAAGGTGCATTGTGTGGCTGTTACATTCTCTCTGTTGCCTGTGGTAGCCTACTTATTTTCTACACAGCTACTTGAGATAATACCTAGCTGTCCTTGTAAAATGCCCAAGTGCAAACAGTTACTGGAAAAACTTGTGTGAGGACAAACTTTAATACTCAAGTCAAGGATTTTGGTTTGGTAAGATTCCAGAGACATCATGAACAACATTTTGGACTGTGCTGATCAGCTCATGTGAAGCTCCAGTGGGCTTTTCAAAGAGGGGATTGTTGGGCTCATTTTGTGCCTCGTGGTTTGCCAGACAGAGCTGCCCCAGTGCAAGAGTTCACAGGACAGAACAGACTGGCAGACACTGATAATTGAGAGGCACAAAGAGACAATTGTCCACGTTCTCATGTATTACATTCTGATAATGAACAGGAGCTTGTTGCATCTAGTGGAAGAACACTATTTATCTACTACAATTTCAAAGTATCCATATAAGGACAAAAACAAAATGCATAAACTGTCCATCATTTTGGATCAGTCCTGTGTTAACAATGAGCGAGGCATTCCAAATAACCTCTTTATTTAGCTCGAAATTCGGCTCCACCTTTTTTCTGTTGGAATCAATCATCAGCAAAACAGTATGCTGAAATATATACATAGGGTTGATGCCTTTAGCTGCTGCAACATGCCTATCATGTAAAGAGGAAGTGATGTCTTAAAATCAACTTAAGACATCATGTCTTAAGCAAAGTATCCATATAAAGCAAAGTATCCATATAAAGCAAAGTATCCATTGAAAGAGGGGTGAGGCAAGAACACGCCTCCAACTATAAGTTGCAAGTCTTTACCCAACAAGGGCAACACCCAAAACAAATCAAAGCACACTTTAGATGCCACAGCCCTATAGAACACCAGTAGTGGTTTAATGCTCAAAACGTAAAGTCTTGATTACATTTTTTCTTAACAGGGTTTGCATTAGATCTTGTGTTTATGTTTAGTCTTTTTTAGCAGAATTCCAGCCAGATATTTGTTTGACAAAGACAGGCAGCTGAATGAACGTCACAAGGACAAACACGGTGTTGTACTAGTCAGACCGGTGTTGCAGTGGGTGTGGACTGAGGGTTCAAAAGAGCTGGCTTTGAGTGTGTCGGCTCATTGGAGGACACAGATTGGATTTTTCCCTTCAATGGACTAAGAGACGAGTCAAAAGGTCTTGAAAGATCAAATTGTAAAGCCAACACAGACCCTGGAGGATCCTATTTCTGTAAACAGTGATTTATTTTGACTGGAATCCCAATGGAGCACAATGGAACAGCTGGATCCCATGGTGAGTTGGTGTTTTCTTAACTCGCTGATTTTTTTTCCCAACTTACTGTTCTTCATTTGTTGGAGTTTGTTTTTTACTGTTTGTATTATCTGAATTTCACCTCAAACAAAATCAAATAAAAAACGAATTCATCGGACAAGATGTACCCAACAACATGCATGTCATGATTGGAGTTGACACAAAACAGGCGGCTCTCTTGTTTACCTTGAAAGCAAATTTGCGGTCTGAATAATCCGGGTGAGGGCAGTGGTTTTGTTTGTTTTTGCAATAAGATCAAGTCTATGAAAGTAAAGTGATGTATGCAGGTGTCAATTCTAACCACAGTCAGAATACTTGTCTGGTTAGGTTATAATGGAAAACTTTCAGCTATGACTCACACATATTTAAGGAAAATGATTAAAGTTAATAAAAACTTTGATTAATAAAAAAATAGAATAGAATAGAATGCCTTTATTGTCATTATACAATTGTACAACAAAATTATTAAAGCTTCACCTTGCACACACATACAGGCATTCACAGCTACAAACAACAAAAACAACTTCAGGTAACATGTGCAATGAGTGTGTAGAAGTATTTACAGGAGGTAATATAAACGTGTTTTGCACAGTAAAAAAAAGTATCTTGCCAGAATACAAAATATAAATAAATATTGCACAGTCTTAACTGTAAAAATTGCACATGTAAGAAAAATATATACACTACGGTAGCAAAAAATATATACTATTGTATGATAATAAATATATATATTTCACTAAAACAATCAAAACAGGGAAATATTTTAATTCACCTGATTGTGAGATCTCAAAATACACATTTTCAAACAGGACAGTCAAATCACTTTTATACAAATCCCCCATGAGGTGGCGCTATTTCACAGCTCAACAGCATGGCAAGTTAAATATTATTTCAATCCACAAATGATATTGTATCTCACACAGCAGCCATTTATGCATCTAAAGACCATACTAAAGAGAAAAATACTTTTTCAACATACATTTAACGTTACAATGTTGCCTACCATGTTCTTTTATGTTTTTAATGTAAGGAAAAATCATATTCAGAGTGACACTTCTCATTGAAATTAGTTTTCACTGACATCTTTCTTAAATTCATGTATGTATTTTTGGAGCCAATCCCATGGTGACAATCTTTTAACCTCAATTAACCAATAACATTTAAGACTGAATGTGAACACAGAAGCCCTTCATCTCAAAAGTATACATAAAAGTCCTCACTAGCGCGTGCACAGCTGTGAACAGTCACAACTGCAGTCATAACAGAGCAATAGATGAGTTTAGACCCGCCCCATGAGGGGGAACCAGCCTACGTGGTGCCCGTGTCTCTTCCACACCGAGGACAGATTCAACTTCTACTGGATATTTAGCAGTTTTTTTTAAAGTTACTCCAAAATGTCTTGTTTACATAAACGTCCAAAAAGGACGAAATCCGAGGAACAGGCTTTCCAGGAGCAGATGAAAAAAGTTGCGTTGGAGAACGGAAAACGCCTAGGTAAGTGTCCCCCCCCCCCAAAAAAAGGTGCAAATGTGCCTGAGCAGAATGACGCGCGCCACAACATGCAGGCGCGCGCACATAATGTTTTGATAACTCGGATTTTGTAAGATCTTAATCTGTTCAGTGTAAATCAGATACACCTCAAAGGATACGTCGTGTGTTTGTGTTGCTGTGATACTAAATATGCGCAGTGTTTGGGCAGACAGTGAAGGTGTCCTCATCGCTGGAGGCGGTGAATTCTTTCGTTTAGCTATGATGACAACTCAGAGAGCATGTCCTGACTGTTTTTTTTTTTTTTTTTTTAAAGCAAGGGACAAACACAGAAAAGCAATGAAAACTTTAAAAAAAAAACCGTACTGGTTTGAGTGGAACTTCCCTGTGCAGAGAGTGGTAGCAGTAAAGAGTCATAACTTATTAGTCATTTTCATGAGGGAGGCTAGCAGTGCAACTCTCACTTCAACCTTTTATTTATAAACTATTTCATGAATAAACAAAGTCTATTACCATCACTTTGTTTGGTTCCACTATTTTTTGTTAGGATCATATTAAGGGGGACTTTAGTGCAATTTTGAAAAGTAAAACAAAACAAAAAACGGAGTTACTTTGTACCCTCATACAGGACACTGACTCCTTTTTAGGTTTTGTGTGAGCCTTTATCACTACCCACTCCCCTTAGGGCTTCCCTCCTTGTTATTTAACCTACATTTTGCCATTTTCTTGCCCTAGCGTGTCTCATCTAGCAGGGTGGAGCAGATAAACTAAAGGTTCAAGATCATTTCTTATGCTGCCTTGCATCTGAAACTCATTACTCTGCAAAACAAGGAAAAGGAAAACATGTGTGCAGTATGAGTCATGTTTAAGGTTTGAGAAGTGCTATGAGGGTGACACATATGTAGGCCTATGACTCTTCTCTGAACATAAAGCTGGCAAGCGTACCACCTTTAAACGGTAAAAAAAAAAGCATTGAAAAGTAAATGACAAAGCTGATGTTTAAAGCCGTGGAAAGAAAGCCGGACTGAGCAGAGGTAGTGTTCAAACTCTGGAGTCCCCCTCCCTGCCTGCAGAGAAGCTCATAGACGGCCTCTGTGAGTCTGTGGTGTGAGACGAGGGAAAAAATGTCTGTTATGGCGTGGTCCTGCCCACAACATGTCCCTGCTGAGTTGTTGTAAATGTTGTATCCTCAAATGCCCTCAGAGGACATCAGTTATTCTCTCTTTGTTAGTACAGGGTAATAACCAATTCTGCACAGTTATTACATTTAACTACCATTTTCTAGCTTGTGTAACAGAAAACAGTGTACAAAGTCCCACCCACATCCACTGACACACTAGCACAAATGGAAAACAAATCAACCAAACACCGTCCTGTGAGCCTATTGTGGACTCCTGCAGCGTTGTCCATGAATTATGAATCATGTCACGCACCCTTCCCATGAAATCCATGAACAGTAGATTACATCGCCTGAATGATAAGATGCTGGCACGGCTCATCTGTTGTGAAACATTTTATTGCACGCTGATGAACTCTCATACCTTTATCTGCTGACCATGCAAACGAAATCAAACATGTTTGATATGATCACAGTGTTTCTAGGCAAGATGAAGCAAGGAATGATCCTTTGTAACCCTATACTTTTACTTCTGCTAAACTAAGGTTATAACAGGACTTAAAGTGTGTTTTTTAAAGGGCCCTGCCGCTAACTTTACACAGAAATGTCTGAGTCAGTAGTTAAGGAGAATGGGTTAAGAGATTGGTGAAATCCAAGCTTGGTCTAATTACATGCAGAAGAGCTGAAATGAATAATTAATTCATCAACAGAAACTAATACTGTTATGATAAACATCTTATCATTATTCCCATTCAGTGTTTCCCCTAGGTTTACAGCGCTGGGGGGGTGGGGACAAGCCGACATGCCGACACGACGACACAAACACTTGAAGGAATCTTGGTGTTCAGGTGTTACTTTTAATGACAGCTGTCCTTTTCTATCGGAAAGGTATCCTTAAATGACTTCTTTCCCTGATTTCCGACTCTATCCACTATCATATCCCTACAATAAATGCACAAAAAGCCCAAAAATAAATCTAATAAAAAATAATAATAATATATATTTTTTTTTTTTACTCGACCTTCAGGGGGGGCGGGCCGCCCCCCTAATATAATGGTAGGGGAAACACTGCCATTATTGTTATCATAATTAATAATTATCAGTCATCTTTCAAAAAGAACAGTCAAACAGTTGCTGGTTTCAGTGTCTTGAATATCTACTGTTTGTTTTTGCAACATTCTATCGAGTAATTGATTAATAGGAAAAGAATCTGCTGTCTGTTCCTGCTCAAGCTGCACCCCGGACGAGTAGAACGGTTGTGCACAGGGCACCCATCGATCAACAAGGAAAATAATCGGATTAATTCCATTGAAAAGAAACTTTTGAAAACAGATGTTACTTGCAGCCACAAAATGCAGTCGACACTTAGATTATAGCAGACTGAGCAGCCTTTGAATACTGTAAAACAAACATTACATGTTTTTAAAGGGGGAGGAAGGGGGGGGGAACTGGAAAATAGATACCAATGTTGCATTATGGGTGATTTCTGTTTGTTTTTAAATTGTCTTTTGTCGGTTTCCCAACATTAAGCAACTGAACACAAGTTGGAGAATCCCTTTAAAAAAGATGTATTTTGCTTTAGACTAAATGTCATAACTAAATGTTCAGTATTTATAAGACCTCTCTTTCCTTGCCCAATTCTTGCAGGTTTGGAGGGAGATCCAGATCTACAGTTCCTGCTGGATGGCGGGAAGCTGGTGAAGATCCGCTCCAGGTCCTGGAAGAAGGCACGCTTCTTCAAATTGCTGGAAGACTGCAAAACGTTTTGGCATGAGTCCGGCAAACCATTCAGGAAAAACCAAACCTGTGAGTATAATCCACAACTTCATTACTTGTGTGTTTGGACAGATTTTGTATTTGTGTGTGAGCAAAATGACATTTAAGAAACATGATGCACAAAAATGGTCTGAATACATCTGTAAGCTATTCTACTTTGACTTGCTGATCCAACTCCCTTTTGCTTTTATTCTGTCAATTTAGGGTTCAGATCTCAATATTATCCTCTTGATATAAGGAACATACACAAACACAACACATAGAAACTACTCATAAAGAAACTGATGCCAAAGACAGAATGGAAAATACTTGAGTACATCCTTACTTTTTTTGTGTTTGTCTGTGTCAGAGAATATTTCTCTCTTGATGTTATTATTTAGTGATTCACTGTAAGGATGTAAATGTATTAATCCATCCTCTGGGCCTCTGGAAGCTCTAACTCCCTTGCATCCTGGCTGCAGCTACCAGGCCTGATAACCTCTGCCCCCCGCCTGAGCTTTGAACAAACACTGAGCGACAGCAGTATTCTTATAGTCCCCATACAGAGACAGTTGATAGTCACACAAAGTTGATATGGAGCGAAGCGGTCGTGTGAACGCTCATGTGTCAAAGCTGTTTTTTAACAAACCGGCCTAGAGATGGGCCTCCAGTTTGCAGGCGTTCCCTTTTTTACGGAAATAAGCTGCATGCTTTATTGCCTTCCTGTGGGCTTTAGCAATCTGCAATTACCAATCAGCTCTAAAGTACTTTGGCATGAGGTAAGAGAGAGTGGGAGAGCAGCATGTATTGTTTTAACCATGTCTGGTTTGAGTTTTATGTGCTGCAATGAGTTAAGCTTGTTATTAGCGAGCAGACCCATAAGATTTAGTCATTCTGTTTCCCAGGATTTTAATACTGCCTCTGCTGTCTTTATTGATAAATGGGATTTATTTTTTCTCTGTCTCTTTGCTTTTTATTTTTTTTAAGTTTTTGCTAATCTGAATGGAGGTCCTCTGTTGAAGATAAAGTGTATCTTAATCATATTGAAAACCTTTTGAAAAACTGTTGTGCAATTCTAGCTTTTATAAAACCATTAGTGTTTTTTGGACTGGACTCGTTGTGAAATATATGCAGTGCTGGATATCACTTGATGATTTTCTTTACCAGTTCCCTTTTGATTCTTGGTATCTACTGTATATTTTCTGCTGCGAACACTCTCCCCTCATTGAAAACAACTGAAAAAAGACGCTGGCGCTCAGAAAAAAAACGCTAGGTGGACACTGGGCCTTAGGCTTGGTGTTGTCAGTGCCTGTTACTTGTCCACGCTCTGTAACTAAGTGAGATAAAGCCTATACTCTTCTAAATCCCTTCTCATCAGTCCCAAATAGACCGCAAAGCTCTGTTTTATTTGTCTGTTTTTCCACCACTACCCCACTCCCACATATGACGGCTATTCCACTACACAACATCCCCACACACAGATTACAATGAAACTGTCAGGCTGAGAAACTGAGATGTATTTCAAAGGATCTGCATTCCTCCAGAAAGATCTCATTAGAAACCTTTGTGGTTTTACCATCTGACTAAGTTTTTGTCACATTGAGAAAGGGTATGGTTACTGCATTGAACTGTATTAATATCTGCAGACTTATCAGATCAGAATTTGACTAAACAGTGTCTGTGGGTTTGTATCCCACACGATTTGTGGGTGTTTTGCATTTAGTAAAACGTTTTTGTTGTTTACAATTGTCAGATCTTGATTAGCTCTCCAATAGCAAGTTAAACATTAAGTTTTGAACGCTAACATGGCTAACTAGCGCTCCACCTCACAGGGAACACACTTTTTTACTGCTAAATGTCGTATTCCCGTTGAAGAAAGGAGTTTGAGAAGCATCAACTTTGCCAGGGCTCACACAATAATCTCATTGTGTGAAATTTCATCTGGTATTCAAGCAATGCTGGCGTGACACGGATGACATGACTTGGACATTGTGGTTTCGGCACTCCAGATGGATTCTCTGAAAATGATCCAAACTTGCAAACTAGTTCCTCCACAGTTGCCTATCTAGCTGGGGATAATGTACATCTACAGATTAAACAAACACTCCTCTTCTGTCTGGTGCCTCCTAGGTATTTTGTTCACCCGACCTGTAGTCAGCTGAGTGTAGCCTACTTCACTAAGCCTTGGGTGTGTTTTCAGCTTGCCGCCCACTCAATGTCGTGTTATTCTCTTCGAGCAATCTGACCTTTAGATTCATCCTTCCCTAGATAGTCTCTGATTCTCACATGAACAATGCTCACTCTTTATGCGACGCCCCAACTCTGGGATGTAAAGGGCAGAACACTGTGATTGTAACCCTGCTACAACATATGGCCTCTTAGCTAAGCCTGTGGTCTTTTGGTTTTGTAACAAGGGCAGGCCATTTAGTGTGAATAGATCATGGCAGGCCGTGAACGTTTTCCTGGACATTAAACTGCCCCCCCCCCCCTCCCCCCATCAGTGTATGTTATCTGTGTCTGGCTCTGTGTTGCAGCATTTTTAGTGGAAGCGTTGTCAGTCTTAGTAGTTAATAAGAACATGTGTGCACGAGACAAGGAGATCCAGATTGCCTCAAATTGTTTTTAAGTGTGGTAATCAAATCTTCATGGAATGTGTTTGTGTGGTTCTACAGACAACAACCAAAAATGTCTGAGAGACCATCTCGAAGTCTCAGGACTCTGACGCCAAAACTGCTCATTGAGGCCTCATTGTTTTATCAGTATCCCTAATCTCAATGAAACATATTTTCAGTTAATGTGTATACAGTGTTAATCCTATTAAAGACACACTTAATTAATACATCAACAATGAGCCGGCAACATGTGATGTGAAAGGCGTCTCTAGCGAGTTGTGACATAACACTCTGCTGTTAACCTAGCTTTAAGAAGTGTTTTAGCTTTCTTTGTTTTTGGTTTCACAGCCCTCAATGTTACTGTTTGGTTTTATTGTCACTGCATGGCATGAACCCTATTTCCTTCTACAGTCAGCTGTTTCCGTTTAAAAGCTCTAATTTACCCACAGCATGCTGCCTATCACCAACGCGCAGAGAAACAAAGTTAGAAGCTAGCTAACCAAGTTGGAGTAGTGGTGCATTAGGCAGCTAATGACCAAGATATATTCCTGAGGAAGCTGTTCTGGCTGATTATTTATATTCATTTTATCTATTGCGTTGTGTCTGCTAAGTGAAGGCCACAGAACTGAGCTGCCAAACAGAAACAAAGGCCTTCCTGAAGATAAGAAGATACACATTTATTTGGTACTCTGAGTTGTGGAAATGATGTTGACTGAAGGTCGGCTGACTCACAAAAGGACTGCTCCAAGGAAGAATGATCAAGCTTTCGGTCAGGGGGCTAAAAAAGACTACCAGATACTTTCTGGTTGTGCCACAACATCCACCAAAAATCTATTTACTGTATGGTTATGATTATTAAATAAAACTAGACTATCAATTGAGAAAATATTGGGAGCCTGGATCTAAAAAAAAAAGAAGATATTTTAATGTTTAATGTACACAAATAGTTGAGCTGATTAAATTAAGAATTCCAGGTAAACAATGAAGCTTACAGTATTTTCTGGATAATGTGGACTATCCCTAATATTAATATTGTTGTGTAAAAATGTTTAAACGTACACATCATTCAATTTATAATGATAGATTATTTAGTTGATATTATATTTTTGTTTGTAATTCAGAGTTTATGAACTTGTGATTAATGACCATGATGGGATGGGATGCTGCATGATAAAGTCCACATTTTAAAGGGTTTCAAAGCGTGTCTTTGGGTGCTGCATAATTTTTTAGTTTTGGTCAAAGCTGTCTAGGCTTCTTTCTAAGTGCATTCTTGTTTACATCTGCAGACTCCAGTTATTACCAAACAGGTCCTTGAGTCCTTTACTTACCAACTTCCTCTCTCCCAACAGTCTCCATTGATGATATTGATTCAGTGCGCATGGGCCGCCAGTCTGAGGGTCTCAATAAACACACAGACCCCAGCATAGATGAGCAATGCTTTGCCATCATCTTCAAGGGTCGCAAGAAAAATCTGGACCTGATGGCAGCCAGCGGGCCGGAGGCGAAACAGTGGGTGACCGGCCTTGAGAAGATCATGACCACCATGAGGAACCTCAGCCGCCAGCAGAACAGTGAGCAGTATCCTTGATAAAGAACAAGTCAATTGGTAAATACGATTGCGTACTTGTTTCCCAAAACGTTTTTGCGCACTCCTGAAATGAGACATTCCTACATGAGCTTGTAATTCTAGATTGATTGCTTGGTTCTTTGGTGGTTGACATGTAATGCAAAATGTGGAAAAGTGCTGGAACTTAGTTAGATATTTTTGACTGTTATAAATTCAAATCAAATCCTTACATCTAAATGTTAGCTGGATCATAAACTGCATGCGGAAAGCAGACAAGAATGACGACAACCAGATGAGCCTGAAGGAGCTGAAGCACTTCCTGCGACAGGTCAATGTTGAAGTGGACGACTCATATGCAGAGGAAATATTCAAGGTCATTCATTCTATCATAGACATATACATTATAAGTTCTATATATCGTTCATTAAATGTGTACTTGGTCAAACTTTTAGTTGATTAATTGTCTTAAACTGTCTCATGTTGTATAGAAATGTGACACGTCCAATTCAGGCTCCCTGGAGGGCTCTGAAATCAAACACTTCTATGACCTGCTGACGCATCGGGAGGAGATCGATGTGGTTTATGGAAATTTTGCCGAAACAGAGGGTCAGATGAGTGCAAGAGACCTGCTGAACTTCCTGTTGAATGAGCAGAGGGAGCAGGTGTCCATGGAGGACGCCCTCAAGTTGATTGAAAAGTACGAGGTGGATGAAACAGGTGGGATGAACTTGATAACTGAATCTTGTATATTCTGGGGTTTTATCATTGCTTTGACTTTTCTCTGTGCTCATTGAGCCTTGTCTGACTTTTGTCATCCAGCGAAGCAGAAGAATCGCATGACCAAAGATGGCTTCCTGATGTACCTGCACCACGAGGATGGCTCCATCTTCAACCCAGCCCACAAAGACGTGTATCAGGACATGACCCAGCCCCTCAACCATTACTACATGTCCTCCTCTCACAACACGTACCTGATGGAAGACCAACTCAAAGGACCCAGCAGCACAGAGGCCTACATAAAGTAATTACATAATGTAGAGTGATGTGAACAGGAGCTAGAGGCTTTAAAAAAAGAATCAGCTGGCACACTGTTGTAAAACAAAACAGTGCTGTCCCCCCCTACTCCCCCTCACAGACAATGTGCATTTGTTGACAGGTAGAGGTGCGGTGTTGTTAGAAGCAAAAGACCCATGTAGACTGACAAGCTGCAGTAATCTTACTGGTTTTGCGCATTTATGACTCCAGTAGCACCTACAGCGCGTTTTAGAAACAACTTTTGGCATAAGATTGATTTATTGATTTATATATTTTTATGCAAGCCTGAGACATAACTTGGGTTAGTTGACTTTCTTGCTCCTGGTAAAGCAGCTTAACAACGGTGACACTGATAACAATACAGCCTAATGTTACGTCACAATCAGTTATGAAGGGATATGCATGGAACAAAATCTAAAACTTCGAGAACCTTTTTGCACATTCCCAATTTCCTTTACATCATAGCATGCTACATAAAAGCATTAATGATTGTATCGCTCTTTTTAAATCATTGGTGCATGACTATAATATTTTAAAATGAAGAACAATTTCAATCTCAACTCGACAATGTGTTTGTTTTTAGCAGCAATTAAAGCTTATTTTTCTCACTCAATCACTTTATCACACTGATTTTAAGGCGGGTAACTACATCATTTAGTTACAATATCTATAATATTACAAAGAAGTCCATTCTCAAGTTCTAATATTTATTCTTGGATTGTCATTTTTTTTCTTTGGACTTTTCAACCTTTATGATGCAGAGTATTTGTTGCGGTCTCCAGGCTGAAAGTTCTTGGTTGAAAAGTTTCCAGAATGGGCAGGATTGATCCTGGTGGTGTGCATGTTTCATGAATGTTTCTTTCCTTTCAGAGCGCTGATGAAGAGCTGTCGTTGTGTGGAGCTGGACTGTTGGGATGGAGCTAACGGGGAGCCTGTTATTTACCACGGCTACACTCTCACATCCAAAGTGCTCTTCAGAGACGTCATCAGAGCCATCAAAGAGTACGCCTTCAAAGTATGTCAGATAGTGTGTTACTGTTTATGATTGCACTTTCCAATTAATACAGCTGTGGAGAGGCTGAGCTTCACCTTTACTAAATGGTTGTTTCCTTTGTTTTTCAGACATCAGACTACCCAGTGGTCCTGTCCCTGGAGAACCACTGCACCGTGGAACAACAGAAGCTCATGGCCCATTACCTGATCTCCATCCTGGGTGATGCTTTGGTCACAAGGCCTCTGGGGAACACAATGACCAAGAACTTCCCCTCACCTGAGGTTTGTGGCCCTTAAATTCAGCTCACAAATTTATATTATTTCACTTTTATGGTACTTAAAGACAAGCTGTAAATGCCTAACACATCTGCCTGATTTATTGTGACCATAACTTGAATATACTCATTAAAAGTACTGAGCAACAAATGGACCATTAACACGTAATCAGCATCAATCTCAAGACCATGCATTCATACCATTGGATTTAACGCTCTTAGATTCTGCATTGAATTAGCAATTCAAATTGCAGTGAGGAATTAAAGCCCAGTTGTTTTTTAAGAAATAAGCTGGTACAAGATGATGAGAGACATTGTTGGCCACTTGAATATTGATTGTTTGTGCACAGTTGTAGATTCTGCTAGCCCTCTTTCAGCGTCAAAACTACTCAGTGGAGAAAAATGCATCACACAGAATTCTTCTTTCCTCAGTTGCGGTATAGAGGGGGAGTGACCAATTAACTCGTCCTTTTTTCATTAAAGAACAAGAATAAGCCTTCCTGCATTTAGTAAAAACATAAAACACGTCAGAAATAGTTTGTATCCAGAGTTTATAAATTGGATTACAACACAATGCAAATTATTATGTTTCTGTGCAGGAGCTGAAGGGCAAGATCCTCATCAAGGGGAAGCGATTGAACAAAGTGAATGCTGCCTCTAACAACAACAGCACCATAGATGAAGATACTGTGTCTGAGGAGGATGAGGCTGCAGATTGTAAGGACAATGGACAAAAACCCAAACCAAAGGTGAGTCAAGTGTGTCAAATTTAAACATGATTTATAATCTCTGAATGAGCTAACGAAACAGTATCCTGTCTCCTTTCAGAAATCCAAAATCAAACTGGCCAAGGCACTCTCAGACATCGTCATCTACTGCAAGAGTGTTCATTTTAATGGCTTTGAACACGCTAAGGAGAACCAGGAGTTCTATGAGATGTCTTCCTTTAAGGAAACTAAAGCTTTCAACCTGGCAGAGACTTCAGGTAGACACATCATCTTCAGTTTAGCCTCACATTTAGCTATGTTAGTTGTGTTTTTTGTGAGTTTGTGAAAAGCATGTTGAGGTGGGTTAAAGGATTGTATTTTAAATGTGTTCTCATAGCTACTGCCTACATCCATCACAACATGGACAAACTCAGCAGAATCTACCCAGCTGGCTCCAGAACGGATTCCTCAAACTACAACCCAGTGCCCATGTGGAATGTTGGCTGCCAGATAGGTACACTCCAATATCATCTGCATATCTAGACATCCTGCTATTAGTGAATGTAGTAACATTGTTAAAATCAAAGTGTCTTTAATGTTATCTTTGAACTGGTTTAGTGGCATTGAACTTCCAGACTCCCTCAAAGGAGATGCACATAAACCAGGGTCGCTTTCTGCCAAATGGGGTTTGTGGCTACGTCCTGAAACCTGAATTTCAGAGAAGTCTGTCCTCTCAGTTTGATCCCAACACACTTACCAATGGGCCATGGTTACAGAGGAAGAACTTTTATGTCATGGTAAGATTTTTTTCTCAGGTTAGATATTGAAGACATTTGAGTTAAAGTTGCCTGGGAATGCTGTTAAAGGAATCATTACACACTAGCTTTGTCCCAATTCAGCGGCTGCATCCTTCGGAGGGTGCATTTGACAACTGTGTCACAAATAGCTAGGAATATGTTTCCCTTTCTTTGCTTCCTTTTGTTGGAACATTTCTATGAAGTTTGGTGCATTGCTACCACCTATTCCTTGAAACGTGTTTAAAGTAACCCTGTGATTGAGCTAACCCGAACAAAGAAAGGACCCACAAACACATTTTCCATAGTGCTACGATTGGTCAGATCTCCGCAGCTGTCACTTCGGTCAAAAAACTCCAGTATCTGAATTTTGAATTTGAGTTTGAACACCTTTATTATACAGAGGACTTTTTCATGTTGTTTACATAATTATGCCCCCTGTTTGTTAAAGGTGATCTCAGCTCAACAGTTACCAAAGCTCAACAAGGACAAACAAAAGTCCATTGTGGACCCTCTGGTTAGAGTGGAGATCTTCGGTGTCCCAGCTGACAACGGCAGCAAGGAGACACACTATATTGAAAACAATGGTGACTATAACACATTTAAACATACGCAGACATTGGACACAAAGTGATTCACTTCTAATGTAGGTTTTCAGTTTTTCTCAGTGCAAATGACACAAGCTCTAACATGTAAAAAATTGCACCAACTGAACATTAATCCATCCCTGCAGGGTTCAACCCCATGTGGAATGAGAAATTCCATTTTGACATCCATGTTCCGGAGCTAGCCATGGTGCGATTTGTGGTTGAAGACTATGACTCAACATCCCAGAATGATCTCATCGGGCAGTACTGTCTGCCACTAACCAGTGTACAGAATGGTAGGAAAGTCCTGCAAAGTGGAGCACTCAACTCAAAAAACAATTCTTTAGATCCAGATGTTACAAGTATTGCTGTTCAAGAGAGTTATAACTACATTTAAGGATAGAAGATTTATGTGGTGAGACACACCTCAGATTTGTTGTTTCTCAAGTTTTCTTTCTGTCTTTATGTTAATCATACGACTAAACTGACTATGCTCCCAAGTATAAGTGTTTTTTCTCTAATTTCTTTACAAAGTAAAAACTCACCTCCTCTTTTTTCCAGGATATCGACACGTCCCGCTTCTGACCAAGAGAGGAGACATCATCAGCTCAGCCGGACTATTTGTGCATCTCATGCTCATTGATGCTCAGTAGGCATCAGTTTGGAAAAACCCTGAGAAGTATTCTTTGGAGACCCTAGGAGGAATGGAATTTCTCCAGTTTTAAAGCTAAATAAAAGAACTGATCAATGTTTTTAAGGAAAAAAAATGTCATCAGCCAAACTGAAGTGGTTGACTCTCTGTTGTCTGTTTAACACAGTCTTTGTATAATTTTAGATTTTTGTGAAAAAAAATTTTTTTTGGAAAGGTCCTGTAGGTTTACAAAGCAAGATGGAAAAATGTGAGTGATAGAGCAGTGAATGAGCAGTTTAGCGCATTATTTAAAGTGTCATTCCCAGTTCACTTATTGACTGTTAATCTTAATAATATTTTTATGTTTTACCATTCCCCTTTAGCTTATGTTTTGCTCAAACTCAGAAAGCACAAAAAAAGTAAATCTGTGTTAATGTGTTATATTTTGTTTGACTAATCAGATAATATAATGCAGTATAATCAGACCGCAAATGTTTTGCCAGAGAGTCACACGTATGTCTGTGTGCATGTGTTCAGGTTTCCTTCGTGCAATGTTTTTCAATGTTTTTTTTTCCATATTTTTAACCAGACTAAATGTGCTTTACAACATTTGTCTATAAATATCTGCAAATCTTTTTCAACACATTTGATCAAGTATGTTGTGTCAGACTTGAATTTCGTTTTTTTTGTCATCTAATGTACTACAGCAGTTTTCCATAACAAATCCGTATCTTCGCTTTCAGTTTGTCACTTTAGCAGACATTTGCACTAGCTCTCGAATAAAACCATCACTGTCTTGTTTAACGTTTTTTTGTATTTATTCATAATATCGGTGATTCAGCGATGCAAATGACAATAATGTGCTCAATGTGACAATATTGATTAGCATAAAGATAAGATACATAAATATACAGCAAATTATAGTATTTATAATGTTATTCATTTACTTTTAATATTAATTAATCACAAACGAGTTGTGAAAATTAGCTAATCTAGATAACATTTTTACTTGCTTAATCACTTTAACTTGGTTGATTTATGAACAAATTGGTGAATGGTATAAGAAAAACAATATTCTGATTAAATTATTCAGATAAATGCTGTTTCAGTTTTGTTTTTTTAAAGAATTACTGTGTCAGGTTGTAGAAAGGCAAAGGGGTAGGTATACGTATGAACTGACACAGAAGGAAAAGAACACTGAGACTAAATAGACACTGGGATAATCAGACACAGGTGACACTATGACACAGGTGACGACAATAAGGGCAATCCAAATGGAGGGAAACCAGACAAAGGGAGCAAGTAACAGGACAAGAAACACTGGGGAAAAGAACTACAAAATAAAACAGGAAACACTAGACTAAATTAGGACAGGCTGGCTCTGCGGTCGCAGAGAGAAGGACTCTGGAGAAAGTGCTCCACCTACCACCTCCTCTACAGTCTCTACAGCACTACACCAACCTGCTGACTGTCAGAGCTTGCTTTTCTGGGGGGGTTTGTACTTATCATTTTAATTACATTAGAGTAGTTCAAAAATCATGGTGCCGGCTGCAGTTGGAGAAAGTCAGCAGACAAATCGTTTCCCCACAGGGAGGTCTGAACCAAGGTTTTACCCTGCAACCTCTAGGCTGCCAGAAAGCAGCCTTAGCCACTTCACCACAGTGCTTCCTGTCAGAGCTTTCTTTTATTGGGAGTTTGTACTTTTCATTTCAGTACATTTGGGAAGTTCAAAAATCATAATTCAAGCTGCATTTGGAGAAACCCAGAAGACTCTGATGTCCCAGTGGAAGGCCTGAACCAAGGTTCGATCCCTTAACCTCTTAGTTGAGAGGCAGCAGTCCTTACCACTAAATCTTACCAGTACATTACCGTAGTTCAAAATCACGCTCCACGCTCCTGTGGAAAAAAGCCAGAACACACCAGTTCCAGTTTGATATCTCAACCTTCACACTGTAAGACAGCAGTATTAGCAGCTAGACCTCTGTGCTGCCTGCTCGTGACTTAATCAGGTTTTCTTTTATGTGACTCAGACCTGATTTGTTTAACCACAACGTGAACAGCACAAGTCATATTGAATCTGATCTTTTCAAATCAGACGAGAACCGCTTTCATAACATGTGGATTATGGTAGATTTAGTTTTTTATAACACCTTGCTGATGTGGAAGTCTTGTTGACATAAGGGTGAAATTCCATTTTGCTGTTCCTTGATGACAGGGCGCCCTGTCTCACAGGAGTCTGATACAGGTCACATTTAAAAAGCAATGTGAAGAGGCAAGAATCAGACCAGAGGCGTTACAATTACTGAATATGGATATTTGTTATAGTTACCACAAAAAGTAGTGTCGTAGTCCCAACACATCTGTCACTTTTTCAGACATTTGCACTAGTTCTTAAATAAAACCAACAGAGTTTTGTTTAAAGTTTTGTATTTATTCACAATATATAGGTGATTCAGCCATACAAATTGCAATTATATGCTGGACTCAATCAGGCATAAAAGTCAGCATAAAAATGAATAAAATACATAAATATATAGCATGGCTGTTTAAATTAAAGTATTTATAGTGCAATCTATTTCATTGTAATTTTCTCTTTATCACAAACGTGATATTGAGTGAATTGCAGAAAAATGTAGATAAGGTTTTTACTCGTTCAATCACTTAAAGTTGGTTGATGTATGAAAAAGTTGGTTAAAGGTAAAAGAAAAAAAATTCTGATGAAATGATACAGATAAAATGCGGTTTCAGGTTGTTGTTTGTTTTTTACAGATTTTTTGCGTATTAGTTTGGTTGA
This sequence comes from Labrus mixtus, assembly GCF_963584025.1. Classification (NCBI taxonomy): domain Eukaryota; kingdom Metazoa; phylum Chordata; class Actinopteri; order Labriformes; family Labridae; genus Labrus; species Labrus mixtus. Next base: position 15,246,932 of record NC_083630.1, on the reverse strand, counting down.
TCTAATAAGTGTGTAATCTAGATGTGAACATCTCTCAGAAAAGTCCTGCCTTTTTCTTCAAGTCAGTCTGCCTCCACTTTGGCAGGCGATGAAAGTCTGAGCGGCTCGTACCAAGCAGGTTCTGAAAGTCAACATCGGATAGGAAGTCCTAAAATCAGAGCACAGAGGACAGAAAACAAGTTAGGAGGACCTCTTCTGTACACTTTGTGTTATTACATCAGGAGACACATGACTTCATACAACATGCTCACAACTTCCCCAATGAACTACAGTCAGTGTTGAGTCATGGAAATATAATTGTATTTATACTTAATTACTGATTAATAACTGTATAGTTACTAAATATATTTATAATATTAAGACAATGAGCTTAATTGGTGCAGACATCTAAAAGCAAAACACTATCAAAAACTCACTCACAAAAGTACATAAAACAACTTTAAAGAGGTGAAAATTGACCTACATAGTAAGACATTTACATTTATGATTGATTAAAACATTTTTGCCAGGTTAAATTTTGTATTCAGAGGCCTATTCGGTTGGAATGAAAAAACAATATTGACTCTGATTTGGACTATAAATACACAATTAATAATCCATACCTTAAGGCAAATCCTGACTTGAAACTGAGCTGTGTGAGTTCACAATGTGAAAGCAATTTCACTGAGCCATCTGCGTCTGCAGCATTCACACATTTATTAACACCCAGCGCATAATTACTTCCATGTTTGGTGCCATTAGCAGAAGATCTATAATTGTGCACCCACCTCTCTCTGGCTGGGGTCCACTCCCTGCGGCAGCTCACTGGGAGACTTGTTGATGAGAAGCTCTGGCTTCAGATACGTCCCAGACCCTCTGGCAGAGGGGGAGGACGTGTCACCGCCTCTGAAAGATGACGGGCTGGAGGGAGTAGAGGATCTGGGGGACAGATCACTCCCTTGGAATCCATATACAGGAGGGGAGCTCATGGGGCCCCCTGGAGCCCTGTAACCACCCCCACTCATCCCAGCAGGGCTTTTATTGAGATTAGCATTGTTCAGATCCTGCAGACATCATTCATAGATAAATTACATTTTTTTGTGGTGTTATCTATTGCATTAGAGAACATTCAGGTTTTGTGTTATATTAGTAGATTAAGCCAGTTAGTGCAAGGATTAGTGTCAGTCAATCACTTACTACAGTTATCTGTGAGATTGATGCTGCATCACTCAGCTTGTTTTTCATCTCCTCATAGGAGTTTCCTCCCTGTTCAAAAGATCAGGTTAGCCAGGATTGAAAATGAATGAATCATGCAGAATCTTTTACAACAAACACATAAAAACAATCCGCATATCACACTGTACACTTTCTCAATTCTTAAAATGATTAGCCAAAAGTGGATAGTTCATGTGAAATTAGTTTCTATTGTCCATAGTCAGTGTTGATGTAATGGAAATGTACAGTCACAGAATTATGCCTCATCGTATTGAAACACTTTAGAGCCTTTCATTTAGATCACAGAGATCAAACACTCACGCTCCACTTATGAGGGTCCCATGCATTGAACCAGCCGGTGAAGGTCAACGGTTCGTATCCCTGTTTGATAAAGATGATAGGAGTGTCAGGGTCGCGATCTGCTGGGTGGGTCCTCAGGTAGTCCTGTGCGCTGTTCAACGCCTCCTTGGTCTCGTACTGATTGGCTGATATTCCAACCCACAAGAAAATCTGAAAAGATTTAAGAAAGATAACAAAAGAGAAAATCACAACTGGTTCCATTAAAACCACAATCTTTAAGAAAAAGTATTTTAAAGATTGAGGTTTTTTTAGCAGATTTGACAACCCAAAACTAAAAGGTGCACTACGTAGTTTTGGTAGAGAAATGTGAAAGTTGGAGAAGTGTACAGATTCTGTGGTATATGTCCATAACTCTATACACGCTGGTGGGCCTACAAGAGTGAAACCGTAACTCTCCTGGTAGCTTTTTTTAGCTCCGAACAGTGTTCCAGGGACCCATTTTTTCCTTTGAGTACATTTTGTGTATTTAGTTCAGAATAGAATTGTTTTACTTCTCCATCTTTCAAATTTCACTACCAAAACTACATAATGCACCTTTAAATTAAGTTAGGAGACAGACGGCTTAGCTTAGCATGCTCCCTGAAAAAAGGGGGAAACTCAGTACCAAGGATTAAAAAAAAAAAAAAAGGCTCTTAGCAACTTCAGAGAACACTCGTTACACATGCTATCTGGTTTGTTTCATGCTTATGAGAAAATGTAAAAATTATAATAATTTTAAAAATATTGCCTTAAGGGTTGGGAGAGGGGCAGGTGGGAGGTTTTTCCAATGCTTGTGCGGGAAGCTAACTGGTTGCTATCTTGAATTCTAATCTACTGGACATCCAAGATTGAAAGATAATCTTTAATGTGTGTTCTCTGCAAACGATCCAATGGGTCTATTTCTGGAAAGTGTTTCTCTCCCATGTACAACTAACTTGTTAAGACATTTCAGCCATTCACATTTTTCTTTGCGGATGATATTTTATTCTCTCAGATTTTCATATAGGTCTAATGATCAGGAAAACAATCTTCTTAACTGTTATCCATAGATAATTAACATTCACAAGGGCTGTATTTCTGACATCCACTCAAGCTCTCGGCTGAATGTAGCTCCTTTGACCTCTCACCTCCTCCCAGGTGTCCAGCAGCATGACATCTTCCTCGTCCAGGTCGCTCTGGCTGAAGTCCTCCACCTCGGTCATCCTAAACCGACCGCTCTGATTGGAGCATTCAAACAGCCGGGGACTGTAAGCCGGCTCCTCCCTCTGCAGTCTGAAACAACACAGCAGCACTGGCTGTCATCACAGCGGTGTAATCTGCTCTGTTTATGAACGTGCTGGTGAGGGGGAATACGACATTGGGTATATTCTGCTGACCTTGATGTAAGAATAATCCATGCAGATTTAAATGTAAGCTTATTAATGTCTCAAAACATGATTAAAAAGCTTTTTGGACCAGTTTTTTTTAGGACACGTCCTTATAGCTTAGTGTAAATGTCATTTCATGTTTTATTTACTATTGTATAGAATAAAAAGAAAATATGTAGAGAACTAAAAGCTCTATGTTGAATACTCATCGGCTGGTGAAAAAATACAAGTAGCAGAGTTTGCAGAGTAGCCAAAGTCAGATGTCTCTTAAGATTGGAGTAAAATCACAACATGTTATGTTGCTGCTGGCTGTCTGAGTTACCTCTTGTCACTAGCATAGGGGGCTTTTCCTCCCAGAGCGACCCAGAATTCAGCTGGCTCCTGGCCCTCCATCACCACCCGCTTGTTCTGCTTGGACAGCACCTCAGACATGGCTCGCCCCATCTCCCTCTCATCCCCGCTGCAGCCCTGGAGACACAGAGAACGCAGACATCAAACATGCACACGCGATTGTGTGAAAATGCAAAGTAAGATTTGCATTTTCTAAATATTCTGTTCGTGTGTGGCTTTTTTTCACACACACCTTTCCATACCACAGGTAGCATGTGTGGCCGGCCTTCAGCAGGAAAACATCGTTGGTGTTGAGAGACGAGGCCCTCGCCGACACTTCAGTGGCCTTCGTGGTCAGCTCATCGTTCCCTCTCACCTGGAACAGTCTGGCACCTTTGTCAGGGTTGACTACACTAGGTCGGCCTGTACCTCCCTGAAGACACAGAAAAAGTGCACACAGATGATCTCTAAGCAATAATAAACACACACAAACGTCCTTTCTTCAGTTTCTAGTTTCTAGAGGTTATGTGTGCATTATTCTGATCACTTCTTTGTATTGCTTTTTCTAAGAGGGAAAAAAAATCTATAATAGTTCCCCAAATGTTCCACTACAATTGCCTACATAAACCAAATGTAGAAATGGTTGTGCATTTGAGCATGTGTAATGAAGCATAACATGTTCTACTTTGTGAAGAATCACACCTCAAATATGATGAGTTTGCCTTTGAAAATCGCCAGGAAGTGTCGAGGCTCCTTTCCCATGACCACCCTGACCTGGACTGGGGCTCCATTGTACTTGCTATCAACGGTCACAGCCTGGTAGGCACAAGCTGTGATTTCATCTTTAGTGGCGTGGCGACCCTGGTTCAAAACAACATGGAGACAAGTTAGAACAACAAGAAGAGAGACAGACAATCTAGAACTACTGGTACAGTTTGCAGTTTCCGATCTCTGCGTCTCCAACACAGTCGTGGAATTCAGCTGAGACATAAGGGACAGGTGATTCATTTGTAGCCTATATCGAAATCTTTGAAAAATGTAACCCTAAAATCAAAACAGCAAAATACACAGGCCTACATTTAGCAATAGGGGTTCAGCACAATCAGGTAAGCTGCAGGAGCAACATGAACCAACATGTTAGTAGACT